>NW_021637066.1:0-50000 GCF_004799145.2 Neltuma alba
TTTATTAGTTTCTTATTTGGAACGGTTTGAGGAATAACAATCCTTTTCGAGTTGGCAGGGCATTGCATGGGAAGGAGAAGATTTCCAAGAAAACAGAAGTCAGTATAATTTCATTGACCAAGTGGTGGAAAGTGAACGTTATGGAAATTGCGAGCGACTCTCGATCATATAAAGGTCTAATCGCTCCTTGTTTTAATTAGAACTTTGAGTGTGGTTGGCTTAAGACCACCCAGAAATGAGTTGTTGCTAGGATTGAGGGGCCTCTCCAGTTGAGCTTTTTGGTACTTTGGTTGCCCCCTTGGTTTGGGGCCTTTTATTGTGTAATTTGTCTTTGCTTTTTGTTCCACGTGCATATTTTTATACAATTATTTATATTTTTAAATCGTGATCTTTTGATTGAAAAATTATGAATGAGTGGATTTTTCTAGTAATTTTGTGATTAGGACATTAGTTATATAATTGAGTCTTATTCTTGAGGAAAGATAGATGGAAAAATCGCAACAAAAAAAAAACAAAAGAAAACTGTGGAAATTACGAAATCACAAATTAGGATTGTTACAACGCTTTCATAGGTTTTGACAATAATTGGATTGCAATTGACAACATATATATATTTACAAAATACTTGATTTGCAATTTCTCCAAAATAGATTCAATTTAAGTTAAAAAATTATACTCCTTCGGTTTTTAATGTAAAACCTAATAAACTAATTTGAGTTGATAAAAATATTATTTAAATTAGTTAATATGATACTATTTCCGGTCTAATTATAAGACTCAGTTTACTAATTTGGAAATATTAAGGAATTTAGTTAAATTAGTTACTGGTTAAAAAATGTCACCTATTTTCCAAAAATACCCTTATAAAATTTAAAAAATAGCCCCGCACAATACCTAATCGCCCATACCAAATCTCAATTGACAGCACTGATTGATCTCTTTGGATTTTCAATTTCTAATTTCTACTTTGTGATTTCATATTTTTGTTTTTTTTTTGAGCTGAGATTTCAGATTTTCTTGTTTTTATGGATTCATTGCATTTTTCCAACAGCTCCAAACCTCCACTTGACAACACAGACCGATCTCTTATTCTAGACTTTTGATTTCCAATTTTTGATTTGTGATTTCAGATTTTCATCGATCTAAGAACTTCTACCGTTTGATGTGTTTTTATTGATTCAATGTGTTTACTTAAGATTCATTGACATATTTTTTCATTGATTGTCCTTTTAGTGTCACCGACAAGATTACTAGCTTATCTCCTAGAAGTGCATATGGCGTCCTTTGCTTGCTATAAATGGTCGCTGCTGAGAATCAATCTCACTCAATGCTCACAAACTTGGATTTGAACAGCGAAGGAATTGGTGAATCCAAAACAGGTGATGGCATTAATATGATTTTAGGACTTTACAGCTTATTGTTATCTTAATCAAAGACTAAGAACTTTTGAGCATAATTAAGTCAATAGTTGATTACTAATCTGTAATCACTTTGCTTTTATGTCATTAATTTGGTTACTAATTTTGTTACCCTTGAGAGAGATAACTTCTAGGTAAGTTTCTCTTGGACTTGAACAAACTGCCTAGTCAATTTCAGGAAGTGGGAGTTCATTTAGTGGAAATTTCAAACTTTGAACATGATGCTAAACAACAAATGGAACACATTCATGCATCCGAAACTAATGGTACCCAATTATATCTTTAGATTGACATTGCATTCGCGTGACTTGGAATATTTTTATCTGTATTTTTGTTATATACGGTACAATTATTACTTGCATATATATATATATATATAGCCTGCTACCCCATCACTGAGTTTAATTTTATCTAATTTTGAGACTATGACTTCGGGTAATCATATCTATATAAATAGAAGTCATGTTTTGCTCTGAGTTCTGCTTGTTTGGCTTATTCTTTGCAATGAAAGGGGATATCCTCTTCTCTTTCTATCTATTTGTGTCGTCATCTTTTTGTTCTTGGCTAGTAAGAATAACTGAACCATCTACAAAGTTGCATGGTAGAAATCATGAAGCACAAAGGTTCTAATAAATATGATATTCCACAGTTAAGAAAAGAAGTCATGGAAAAGGAAGGTCCACTACCAAATCAAATATAAGTGTGATCCAAAGTTAGTACAAGAAGTGATGAAGTAATTGAGGTATTTTTTCTTTCTTTGAGTATTTCTTCTGTTTTTTTTTTGGTCTTGTTCTTTTGGTTGATATGTATGCATGGTGCTTAAATTTTATGTGTTGGACAATTCATAGCTGTGGCAATATTGAATGATTCGATGGCAAACTGGCCCTTGGCTTCAGCTACTAACTGTTGCAAAAGAAGTATTCTGTGTACTGAGCACTATTTAGTCCTTCGAATTAATGAAATATACTATATTATAGTATTTGATAGTTATCGTTCTGGAGAATTTACAAGTTCACAAAGTTCATCTAACAATTTTTTATGTGGTTTGTAGATTTTTTTTAAGAATAAATTATTCATGGATTTAAAATGATTTTTTCACAGTCATAAGGCACCAGTTTATAAATTTAAAATATTTTTAATGACTAAAATTTCATTTGTCTATTATTTTCTTTCTTAGTTTGTTTTCCAGATATAAATTAATCTTTTAAATATTTTCATTGTGATTTAAACAGTGATGTTTAAAATCTAACAATTGAGTTATTTATTAATTTTAAAAGTTTATTAATATATTTATAAAAATATTGAAAATACCCAGTCAAATTTTAATTCAATAGTTAAAATGAGAAGCGGAGAGAGGAAGTAGAATTTCTCCATGTGTAATAGTATTTATTTGAATTATTATGGTAGTATTTAATTATAGTTAATGGAATATAAGTAAAGGTAGTTTGGAAAAAATAAATAAATATGAAAAATAAAGTGGATTGGGGTCTTCTATTTAGGACCAAACTAAAAATCAAACTAGCTCTTATAATTAGGACTGGAGATAGTACTTTTTTTTCCTAAAATATTCTAATAATCTTCTTTAATTTTTTCCCTTCCAGTACTCCTACATAATTATTGTTGAGAAAATATCAATAAAGTTAATTTGAAAAAAAGTGAGAAACATATGAAATATGTCTTAATATAGAACCAATATCAACTTTCAAATTAGGTCCTACATTAAAATATGAGGGGTACAAATTAAGATAAATGTAATTTTTTAATGATCTTTGGGTTTGGATATTGGCACTCGCCAGCTTGATCTCTTTCAACGAAAGTTCATGAACTTCGCCGGGATGTTTAAAAATTCTCCCCATACAATTCATGGGTTGGAATATTAATTTTTAAAACAATTATGGAGAGCAAATATATTTACGTTTAAATATATTGATAGAATAGATTGGTGAAACATGTTACATTACCATTGGTTAATTATTAGTACATATCTGATAGATTTTCTTTGGCTGATGGTCATCAGCACAAACTAATAGCTATGTAACACTTAAGCATGATTAAGGTGTTACATTTTTCTATTGAAATATAAACATGCTGGACGCCTTAAACATGATGCGCTATATTTCAATTAAAAAAAAAAGTCAATTGCTTTACATTATTGTAATTTATAGCTGTAGATACTCTTTTATAAATATTTTAGGGCAAAAATTTGACATAGTTCAGAGATGAAAATAGCTTTTAATCTAAAATTAACAATACATTAACTAAATATTAAATATTATAAATAAAAAATGGGGAAAGTTAATGTTTAGGATAATACTTATATTAATTTTCTTATATTGATTATATCAAGTTCTTCACATGAAATAAAAAAAACATATGACTATGTATGATTAGAGAATTTGACATAATAGATATAAAAAACTTGACATAAGTTTTTTTTTTTAAATGCGCCTCAAGGACATGAGTTCTCAGTCAGTTTTCAAGAAATAAATTTTGTAATTGACGCTTTTTCGACAATTTTTCCTTCTTATTATAATTATAAATTAAATTAAAGTCATAATTAAGAAAGTTTATCAGTTAACTACGTCGTTTAATTTACGGTAGATCGTAGCCGTTCAAGCAGTGGAAAAATAGAGTCTGTCTGTTCAACTCTATCAGTTCTTTGTCATTCTTCTCTCTTGGCCATCTCGAGTCTCGATGACAGCGGCTTCTTTTCTTCTCCCTCTCCGGAAATGTCTCGTCGACGGGTTATCCGAACTGATTCACCAGCAGGTTCTTGTCACAGGTTTTCCTCTCCGTTCTTGTTGCCGTTCTTCGATATGATGTTTTAGATCGTTTTGCTTAAGTTGTGCTGTGAGTCGTTGTAGTCTGAAAAGTAAAAAACCTGGAAGCATCTTGAGCTTAGAGAATTCAAAAGTTTAAACGATTTGTTAGCATTCAACCTTCTTAAGTATTTTTTTGGGTGATTTCCCCGTTTTATTTTTCTCTTCGCATTTATTGGAACAATAATTGTAGGAAGAATTTGAATTTTAAACCGTATTTTTGGAAGCTATTGTGTTGGCAACGCTTTGAACGTTGATTTTCTTGCTTGTTGAGATCTTATAGTCTATAATAGTTAAGCATATGTATATTATCAAACTTAAATAAGGAACTTGACCAGTAATATCTAAAATTCTCATCCATGTTTTAAACATGGTCGCGGCCACACATCTAAAGGCTCGATGCTTGTGATATTACCTTTAAAATCAATGCAATTGAGCGAAGAGCTGAGTAAGTTGTTTGAATATCAGTTGGTTCTGGTTTAGAGTGTCTATTGTCTTGAGCCTACCAAGTTAAGATTGCCAGTCATGCTGTATAGATTACCATATTTGAAAGTTCAACTTTTGTTTGAATATTCTTCTACCTTTTCTTTTCCTTTATCAATTTACTTGCAAATAAAAACTAACTCCCTTCTCCATTTTGCAGCACAATACTCGATTTCTTCAACAAATTCTTCAAAATAGGAAATTAGATTTTCTAGAGTGGCTTATTAATCATTATTGCACTGACTGGTGTCAAGATTCTTCTCTCTATATGGTTGACGTCATTTTAGGCTGAATGTGAGCTGCAAATAGGAGGGCTGGTAATGAGAGAACCCAAGCAACAATGATTCTGTCTTTACTAAAATTTAAATTTGAAGATTTTGTTCTTTTCCACCTTTAATGCATTAACACTTAGTATTTTATTGGAATTTGCACTCGATTCCTTCTATCTATGATACTTTTCTATTTGATCAACCTTTGGATTAGTCACAGGAGCCCCTAGCATCATGGCATCCAAGAAGAAGCAATACTAGGGTATTGCTTTGCTGTCCATGTACAACGATGAGGAAGATGACGAGATGGACGATGTTGAAGGAGGAATGGAGGGAGAAGAGCAACAAGAATAGGATGGTGGGGATGGATGTGAGGATTGCAGAGGAAAATCTAGAGAGTGATGCTGAGATGATAAGGATCCTTGATTCTGCTAATGAGGCTACTGTACCGGTTGAAAATGATGGGATGACCCTGGAGGAGTAAATTTGGGACTTCAATGCCACCACAGCCTTTGGTTGATATGTTGGTTTCACAGCAGGATCAACAAGTAGTGTCCGTTGAATCTAGGAGGAGTAGGAGAGGGACAATTACCATTGTAGACTGTGGTCATGATGAAATAGCAATGTCACCTGAGCCAGAGTTACTCTCTCTCACTTGAACCCAACCCTCTGTTTTTTTAGAAATGCATTTAAATAGGACTGATGACATGGCAATTTTGGTATACTATATTTGTCTTCTATACGTTCCTTTATCATTATTTTCTTCCATTGATGGAGTCATGTCTCTTAAACTTGAAAATTGCCCAAAATGTTTAAGACCCTGACGTTACCGTAGGCACCCTGGCCTTGCCATATTTTCCAGGCAGGTTATCTTCTATTAGGAAACCATTTTCTCCTTCTTTATTTTAGGTTATAAGTTAATAACTTATATTTGGTTTTGATATCAGGATGGAGGGCTTGATGGTAATGGTCGACCCTTGTTTGAGGAAGAACTTCAAACAACAAATGGTATTTTCCCTTTTGATTAAAGTATGTTCTGCTAAATTTATTGTATCCTTTCTTTGGACACCTCATCCCACTATAGGTTATTCTCAGAGAATGAATATTACTTGATTAATCTGTTGGGTTAAAGAAGAATATCTCAAGAGCTTCACAATGTCATTGATTTCTTTTGGAACAGAAGAATTTAAAATTTTGACCAGTAATCTGTTCTCTCATTTGGCCAAAAAGTCTGTTCTTTCTGGAACTTGTACAGACAGTTCTGGTAAGATAATTATGAATATGAGCTAATGAATCTGAACTGTCATATTGATAAGGTAATAAACATATAAAACAGTTAAAATTAACTTCTGCATGAAATGTATTTAATCAAGGATGCTTATTCAACTGACCTTTTATATGCAATTTTTTTTTGCCAATATTTGATTGTTTAACTGTTTAGTTCTGGATAATTGAAGTGCATGAGAGTTTGTCTGGGACTATTAATTGAGAATATGCCAATCTTTTGGACTTTGGTTGGGTATTTAAGAATAAGATTATTGAAAAAGAGGCTCGGACATTACGTTGGGGTGGTTTTAGTTCACTTTTCCATGAAGTATATTAGATGGGAATAATCCTATTGTTTTATTTTGTTTTTCTGTTTATCATTTTGCCTCCTGGTCCACTGTTTTTCCCCCTCTGAAGAACTTCCTTGAATGTGGTTTTGTAAGTGATTTGCTAGATGGAGCATCATCAGGATTTGTTTAGGTTTTGACACCTAGCAGTCAAGTTGACACTCCATAGTTTTCTGAGCCATCTCATACCATGCAAGTTGATGCTGTGGCTGGATCAGATGGTGCAGAACATGAAGAGACAGCTCAGGAAGAGCAGAAGTTTGTAGATCCATTGGATAGATTTCTCCCACCACCACCCAAAGTTAAATGCTCTGAATGCCTACAAGTAAATTCCTTTAGATTAATTTTGCAATAATCAATAAATTATTCTCGATAAATTTTAGATATGTGCCAATATATTGAATTGAATTGGTGTGGTTTGCTCCCTCCCCCTAAAAAGAAAACAGCTAGTGTGCTTGTGTAGTTGATGTCTTTTTCCCTTTCTGCTTTGTGCCACACTAGAGCTTCGCTTTTATTTGCTATGTCTCTTTAAATTCTTAAGCTTCTTATCCATTAATTTTATCACTTTCATATGTCAGTTAGTGAATATGATTAAACCAATTTGGCGATACTTTGGAAGAGTTGTAATGCATATTACACTCTAATCTCTACGACTTCTAGTCCTGTTTAGTGATTGTGCATATATGTAATGTAAACTACACGTACATACATAATTCTAAGGTCCTGTAGAAGCACTTGAATATAGTGATCTATGTTTAGAATTTTGGCATTGAAATTTTTGATCAAGTGTTTTAGTGTGAGAATCTACCCATCCAAACTGAATTCAAGGTGTAAAAATGCGGAAATCACTCATCTTGCGGGGTATTATTCGATGAATTCGGCAGCTGCTCTTGTTTAATTACTAAGTGGTGATTTATGGTTTGATTCATTAACATGTTCCTTTAATATGAATTCAAGACATATCATTCAGATATTACTAATTCTGTGATTAAATCATTGAATTATGAAAAAAGTGATAATTTGCCAATACTTCTCGTATCAAGTTTTTTGACCACTAAAACTCTGTTTTATTGAATACACCTTATATTATTATATTTTCCCCCCTTCTTGATGTTCTGTACACAGGAAGTTGAATGATCTTCACTTTACTCCTTATTAGTACACTGGCAATTTGGCAATTTAAGTAATAGTTTTAATAAAAAATAATTTTCCTCAATTTTTTTTTTTTTTTTTGGTGATACAAGGAAAACAACACAGATTACACGTAGACTCTTCTAGGAAATTCCACTCCAGCACTATCTTCCTGCAGAGTTTCAATCACTTCACGGGTGGCGTGGCCCATTCTTGCCTCACGTTCGATTTTTCCACTGAGAGAAGCAAGCTTGTCGCGCAGCGATTGCTCTCCCTGTAGCTATGCTTGATCTTCACTGTCCAGTCTCTATTTATCAATCCCTGATCTTCAGGGCTAGCAGCTGGTTATAGTTTACCAGCCTCTCACTGTTGATGTCGTTCACTAATTTTTCTGCATCACTCTCCACAATGACTTTTTCAAATCCAATTCCAGCATAGTCGTAATCCTTCAATAATCCCCATAGCTCCGTGCTCGTGACATCTCTCTCATTTCATTGCAAATCCTCTCAACCATTCTCCACAATCGCCCCTAATTACTCCCCCACAGCCCGAGTCCCCTGTTTTGAGTGCATTCCATCAACATTGATTTTACACCAGCCTTCTCCGGGGTTTTCCATCCCACCATAATGATCTTCTCTTGGTTTCTTGGGTTCCCACCGGTTCCCAGCGTTGTCTAAAATTCTCAAGATGCTTCTTGACCACTTCGGCTCCATTCCATGGGTATCTCCACTCTCTTATGTGTAAAGGCATTTCTCCATTTCCATAGATGCCAACACCCTGCAGCAAATAATTCTGGCCAGCGCACCTCCTTAAGCCCCATAGCTTGTTTTCTCATGTTGTGGTTGAACCATTCTTTCAGTTTCCAGTAGTGAATTTTTTCATTGATCTCTTGGCACTAACTTCCTCCATAGGAGCTTGGCAGCTCGACAGTCACGTAGTACGTGTAACTGGTCTCTTCATGTATCTCACAGATTTTGCAAATGTTATTGCTTCCAGTCCATTTACTCGTTGAGGACTTGTGTTGGAAGACGGTAGTGGCAGGCGTGCCACATGAACATTTTGATTCTTTCAGGTACTTTTAGCTTCCAGATATTTTAATTTCCTCAATTTTTGATAAAGTAGAAAATTGTATAAAAATTTTTAGCTTTTGCACATTGATGTTCTTCATGAGTCATGACAACGTGCTATGATTTTTATTATTATAGCGAGAAAGATAAATAAATTTCTTGAGTATAAGAAGGCTGGAAAAAGTTTTAATGCAGCAGTTCGCAATAGGAAGGACTATCGGAACCCTGACTTCCTGTTGCATGCTGTGAGGTGTCAAGCTATTGACCAAATAGGATCTTGCTTTGATAAGGATGTATTGGACCCTCATAGTTTTTGACCCAAGTGACTACTACGACCAATAGGTGCTTAATTGTTTCTTCTCTGCATCTACTTTCTTGTGCTTCCTTGTACTTTATGCTCATATTTTACCTGATTTTGTCAATTATATGATACTTCTTGTGTGTTCTTGCAAACATTAATGTCATATTCTAGATATGTTGGTCGCTGGTATTTGGGGCTGTTTATGCTATTATTGTTCACTATACTAACAACGGACGGACTTGATATCTAATATTAAAGAACTAGTTTGTCTTCTAACCTGATATTGAAATTATGTTTTGCCGTTGGATTGTGCTTTTTCTCTTCAAAAGTCCTTTTGATAATATTATTTACGTTGAAATGGACAACCAAAATCTATACAGCTGTGTATGGCTAGTTATATCTGCTTTGGGGTTCTTTCTATATTTTTTATGAATATGTTGGTCATGATTTTAGAAGTTAAATACTAGTCTAATTTAAGTTTTCATTGTGAATTGAACCAACTTATTTGTCTTGCCATATTTTGTTATTTGTTCATATTTTTCTCAGCACCATCAAGTCATAGGGACGGATTGTTCTTGCAGTCAAGCTCCCTTTAAGTACTTGATACTGATGTTGCTTTACCACCCCTAACTGTCACATAGGCAGATATGAGACGTGGAAGTGACAAGAAAGAGCTCGAGAAGAAAGCCCAGAAAGTTGAATTTGTCTCTAGGGGAGCACAACCAGGAATTGTAACTGGTGTTCCAAGGATCAATGTACCTGTTGCAGGTATAAAGCAACCTAGTCTATCTATGGTATGGCAAAGGTTATTCTTACTACGCATTTTCTATTTTATGCTGATTTTCTCTCTTCTCTCTTCAGGTGGTTTGCCTTTGATGCCTCCTACTGCTGAGGCCACCAATCGTGATGGTAGGCTGGACAAAAAATCAAAATGGGACGAGGAATTCATTTAAACAAATGCACCAACACGTGCAATTTGCTTCAAATTTTTACACTATTTCAATGAATAATAATCCTGCTTAGGTGGATGGGGATCAGAAAAATCCTCTGCCCTTTGTGGGGCAGGATTCTGTGCCCGCTCACGCTGCAATTTTACTGCTAATGCTGGTGATGGGTACATGCATTTTGCGTGAGATTGTGAATAACTTTGAGCTTCTTTATGTATTCTAGAATTCTTTATGTATTCTAGAATGAGATGTGTTTGATACTATGACCATTGTTGTAATGTTGGACAGGCAGCAAAAACGACGAGAGGCAGAGGAGAGAAGGTCAACTGAAAGGATGGAAAGAAGGTGATGAGCCACACTCATTTTGGTCTGTCAAACTAATACCTCCAACCATTTTGAAGTCCTTTAGATTGCCGTCGACAAAAATGTTTGTCTATTCAGTAAGTTTTGCTAAGTCACCATTCTATATATCATGAAAGGTGGAAAGGAATAGTGTTGTGGTTATCACTGCACGATTTCAGTCAGCTAAATGGTTGGTTTTATTTTGTTTAACTTTCTTTACGAGCACGCTGAATCAGGATTTCGAGTAGGATTGTCATTTCAGTTGCTTGCGACGGTAAAATGCACCACTGATTCGCTTTATAGTGGTCTGCGTATAAGCTTTCTTTTTTTTTTTTGGATAATTCTTAATACATGTGAGAGAGTATATAAGTGACTTTTTTTCATTAAAATGATGTTTTGTTTTTTAGTTGTCAGTGTGATAAATGACTTTTTTTCATTAAAGCGAAAGATAAAACAAAGGACATCAGGGAGTAATTTTGTTAACTGATATCAAGAAAGTAAAATATGGTGAATTTAAATGCTAGATATTTCATTCATTCTAGCTAACAGTTTAATATTGACCTAGTAGAGTTATTTTCATTATTGCTTACCCGTAATAGATAGATTGGCATGATTTAATTAAATCTTTAAATTGGTGTGAAAAAATAACTTATCTCTTATCT
This sequence comes from Neltuma alba, assembly GCF_004799145.2. Classification (NCBI taxonomy): domain Eukaryota; kingdom Viridiplantae; phylum Streptophyta; class Magnoliopsida; order Fabales; family Fabaceae; genus Neltuma; species Neltuma alba. The sequence goes on from NW_021637066.1 coordinate 11,053, forward strand.
AGCTTGTTGCAGTTAAGTCCTAGTCAATTACACAATGTAATCGATGGACATAAATCTTATATCTAATTTCATTTATTGTTCTTCTGTGCCTTCACAGATCATAAAAATGAATATTGTTTCATAGAATTATCAAGAACTCCATGGTCAATTGTGACCAATCTCATTGAACTAATTAATAATCTTTATAACACAATTAAGCAAACCACATAGATGTTGAATGAAAGCTTCACAATCATAACACCAATTTCTGAGTCTTTCATACATTAATGAAACAAATAATTGTTTATGATAAAAATAGAGTCTCATTTCTCAAATAATTGAGAATTTAACAAAAGCATCACTGCACAAGTGTCTGTCCATATTCATCATCTTGTAGTCAATGATTTTGGAGTCCACACTTTGGATCAGCCGCCTGCATTAATCCAGCAAGGAAACGAACAAGGCTATTGAGTGTATTCTACATATATTCATGTTATCAAATATAGTTCATTTTGTAGTCAATGCGTCAAAAAACCTTCTTTGTTTTCTTATTTGGAAAGCCCTTTTTTGTTTTTAAAAAAAATTAAAAAGGCTTGTTTTGTAATTTGTTGTTAACTAAGTGTTTTTAAAAACCAAAAAACAGAAATATTTTTAAAAACTCAAAAACAAAAACAACTTTTAGTTATTTTCTTGTTTTTGTTTGCAAAAAGTGGAAAAACTTTTTCTTCCCCCCGCTTGATGGCTTTTTCTCATTTAAAAACTTGAGTTCTCATTGAAACTTCACTTTCCAGTCTCAGTATGTTTATGTCAAATGCAGTTTTTTGAAGCAATTAACCAAATGGATTTTTGTTTTGTATATTTTTTTCAAAACTTGTTTTAAAAAATAATTTTATCAAACTATTGAGAAAAAAATTAAAAAAACACAAACAAAACAGCCCCTCTATTTTTATCATTCTATTTTGTAAATATATATCATATTTAGTTGAAAACATGGGTTAAATAGTTGGGGTAAACAAATTATCAAATCATCCTTTTTGAAATACGCCAGCTATTTCTTTTCTTCTTAATCACAGTTGATCTCTTTAAAATAAGCAAAAGCAATTCACTAACTCAACCGATACTATACACAGAGAATGTACAGAAACAAAGAAAATTTTATAAAAAAGTTAAAAAAAAAAAAAAAAAAGACGCACGCACAACACAAAAGATGGCTCCCCTTTTCATCCTTTAATATGGAGCACTTGTTGATATTACAGTAACTACTATTGGAAAAGAAATTGAAATAAACATCAACAAGCAACTCATATCTTTTAGTGATAGTAAAGCACAGACAAATGTAGCAAAAACATACAAATAATTACGAAAAGAAAATATTTGGCGTATATAAAAAAGAGAAAAGAGATGCAAGTTTTTATTTTCAAGCTTGTCCCCCTCATATATGAGGCTTTTATTGATATCATAATAACCACTAGGAAAAAAAAACAGCCGATAAGCAAAAATCATAAAAGTAACGAACCTGGAAAGAATGATAACATGGATGATGGACTTATCCTTCTATATTAACACTATCCTGCAATAACAAATCAGAATATTAGCTGCCTAAAATAGAAGGCAATTTTGAAAAGAGACGTCGTTGGCATGAGCACGATACAATCAATTTTCTATTTCCGTGGCCGTTGACAACACATTTTCCGAAAAAATATTTGTTAGTGTGGGTATGTCATACCTTTGCTGAGGATAGCATTTCTACTGTTTTGTTAAGGTCCCCTTTATCCTTCCACTCCATCTCATGCTCTTCTATTTTTACTCTAGACAACTCTGGTGTTTTCAACAATCCTGAACAAAATATCTTCATTTCAGGACATCCAGTTATTTCTACCTCTTCTAATTCAGGGAATTCAAATGTCTGACTTTGTGAAGAGAACATCTTCAAGCTTGGCATATCAGTAAGTTCAATCCACCATAGTCGATTGAGGGTGATTCCACCTTCTACACCTTCATTGTTCTCATTCAATACAATTTCCTCCATTTTTTTACAATCGGTTATCCCCAACCATTGAAGCCTCACCAAGCTTTTGGCAGTTGAATTTGTCATCAAATAGATGAGTTGATGACATCCAGATATAGATAGATACCGCAAATTTTGAAATGAAGCAGAGGATGGTGCCAACTTGACCAAGCTATGACAACTTTCAGCTTCCAGGCATTTTATTAGGTCTTGATGAATTGGTGGTAGCTGAGAGTCATCCTTCCATATGCTCTTGAGTTGATCCAAATAGGCAATGTGTAATTCCTCAAATGGTGGGATTTTCCCCATAAAATCGATAATCTCATCTTGTGGGGGGAATATCTCCTCAAAGGAACTATTCTCCACATAAAGCTTTTTCAACATGGGAAATCTTTCAAGGGAGCTATGGGGAAAGGTTACCCCTTCATCCTTGAAGCTTTCTACATAAAGAGTTCTCACTTCAGGAAAGACATCCCTTATCATTGTGATATTCTCTGCATTTAAAGCCATGCTTCCAGTTGTGGAAATTACCTATAAAATGATAATTAATAAAACAATTACCATAATGAGTAGGCGATTTAGTAGATTACATCAGGATATTGTTTTCAAGAATCAAAACTTTTTAAATGGATCACTCATCTTTTGCCAATATCTGAATTTTCATCATTTCACCATGAAATAAGATCCACACATTAAAATTTAAAAAATCCATAACCCCCTTTCTTTTCTCTAAATTAAATTAAAAAAAACCCATAATCCCCTTCGAATTCACATTTAAGGCTAGGCTTTTTTGACTATGAAAATAACTTGTAAAATGAGTATTGGTAAAATTATTATTATAAGAAGACAATCTAAAACATCAGGTCAGAATATTTTTTAAAATAATAATTTCTTATATAATTGTAGATAAAATCTTTCTTAATTGACCTATCATCTTTTTCTAATACTTATAATTTTCATCATTAGTCCCCCCTCCTCAAAATCACTTCAAACAGAAACAAAATTCTTTGAATCACTTTATAGGCCCATTTCTTTCCAGTCAGAGATCTGCAAACATTATCACACTATTTGCAGTCTGCCACATGCATTAATTATCATTTGCTTATCAGCTTTCGCATGCAATCAGGGTCTTGTAATTTGATGAAAAGTTTACAATTTTTGGGTAGACGACGGAATGTCCAAACTTTAATATTTATCTCAGATATTTATCTGAACCTAAATTTTGTAGATGATGAGGAATTATTTAAAAAGAGAAAAAAAAGAATATCAGTATGTTGGACTAACCTCTTGACTAGTAAACCGATGTTGGATGGTGGCATTAAGAGCAGCCATCCAAATATCTGCGTGATGAGGTTGATACTGAGTCGTCACTTGAACCTTTTGAAGCAGCGGGGCATGAATGGCTCCAGAACAGAATATTGTGAGTTGAGGGCATTCTATTACAATGGCACGTTGTAATAATGGAAACTTGAAAGTATAATTTTGGCTGCAAAATCTCTTCAATCTTGGTAATCCATGAAGTTCCAAAAACTCCAGTTTGCTAAAAATGATTTTCTTGTCCTCATTGTCCTCTTTTTTCTGTTTCGTCATAAGTTCTTCTATTTGATGGCATGAACCATCTAGTGAAGAATTGCCCAACACATTCTTCAATTTTGGCAAATCATTCAGCGATAACCTTTTCAATGGCACAATCACTGATGATGACACCATCTCTTTATAATCATTTAAATCTTCAAAATCAAACACCGTCTCCAACATTTTACACCCCATGACTTCCAGTTCTTCCAAGTTGTTTAAAGATTTCAGCACATAATGCGGTACCAATTTCACAAAGCGACACCACCGCACAGTCAATGTTTTCAAGTTGCTAAATGAGTTGCGTGAAAGTTTGCCATCCCATATTGGTGGAATCAAACTGTTTATAAAGTGTAATTCTAATATCTCCAACTTTGGGAATGATACCTGTTGAAAGAAAATATAATTAAATAAAAATCTTTTGGCAAAAAATGAAAACGAAGTTATTGTTGATTTGCGACGCTTAGTTTCATGAAAGAATGTTTACATGTGTAAGTATAGATCTCGTGTACCACAGTATTTTTCAAGAGATTGATAAAAGTTCAACTTCAAATTTCAAGTTCACTAAACAGAAATAACTAACTAAAAAACAAGAGAACTATAAAATGCTACAATAGCTAGCCTAATACCAAAGTAAGTAATTTAAGTGAAATAATTTTTTTTAGATATATTGAGACGAGAAAAAATAAGAACATATTTTTACTGAACAGAATAAATAATTCCACTCAAATTAGTTTTCACAGCGTAAGTTTGAAATTAAGAAGTTAATAAAATAAGAAAATCTTGGTAAGGAAAGAATATACAAGATAAGGAAACAATTAATTTTTGTCCAGAAAAAACAGTAATAAATTGATGAGTAAAATATTCTGCTCTTCCTCATATTTTGCCCTAATTACAAATTTTCCTTCTATTTTGAAAACATAAATTTAAGTCCAAATAGTTAAATCAGCTGAGAATATTCTAAAAAGACACTTTTCTAATTAAAATTTATATTAAAATAGTTTTGATTTACTAATTTACCCTTCATAATACTAAATTCTTAAATTTTGGCCAAAAAGTTTTGAAAAATTTAAAATGTTTTCTTTTCCTTAATTTTTTTTTTCACCGTTTGCAGCTAGTTATTTGTTCAACGTTTTTATCATATTAGGATGGAAAATAAGTAATTTAGTGAGTGGAAATTTGGTTAATTCTTTAAATAAATATATAATTGACTAAATAAGTTATAAATATTTCTCATTTGTTTAAAAATATTAGACCATAAGTAATTTCTATAATCTATCAAACTTAGATAATCTATATTATATGACGAAAAGAATATGTATTCAACATATTTCTTAGCCATTTAAAGAAACCTAAAAAATTAATTTCAATATGCGTGACAAACAATTAAAATTATAAAATTTTACAATAGAATTAAAATTAAAAAATTTTATTACATTTTAAAAAGTCTGAAAATACATGTATGAAAATTATTTTTTGTGGTATTAGAAATTATTTTCGCAAAAAAAAATGAATGTTTAAATAACTTTTATGTGAATGAGGGGTATTTTGGTCAAAATAAAAGTTTAAAGGTCAAACTTAAGTGTAACCTTACGGTTGGAAATATGGAAATGGAATTTCAAATCAAGTATACAAGGGAGGTTTGTACAACATACATTTTAATTTTAAGGGAGTTATATATATATTTTTAAAATAAAGGGAAGGTTTCTATAACTTAGGTAAAACATAAGGCTAGTTAGTATATTTTACTGTAAATTGATTTGAACATACCTTATGATTATTTGTTGCTGGGTCTTCAATGTTGAAATCCGTTTTACGTTCTTCTGCTTTCAATCTTGGTAAACTACTGAGTTCTAATATTCTCAACGCACTGAACGTGATTCCACCTTCCACATCGTCATTATTCTCATTCTTTACAATTTTCTCCATCTTTTTGCAATCATCTATTTCCAACGTTTCAAGATTCACCAAACTTTTGGCTGCTGAATTTGTCATTAAATAGATGAGCCGATGACATCGGGATACCTTCAACACTGTCAAATTATGAAGTTGCTGAATTTGATGAACAATGTGTGATGGGAATATCTCCTTGAAAGAGCTATCCTTAACATGAAGCTTAGTCAACCGTGGAAATCTTTCAAGCAATGTATACGGAAATGTTACCCCTTCATAATCAAATCCTTCTATGCCCAGAATTTCCACTTCAGGACAACTGTTCGCTGGAAATTGGTCATTCCTTATCATGCTAACATCATACTCATCTAACACCACCTCTCTTGATGCCATAAATCTCTGTAAAACAGATATTGAGTCAGAAGCATGGTAATATTAATTTATTAATTATGTCGCAACTTGTAATTGAATTAGTAATATTATTTTGTTTTTTATTGTGTCCCAAGATCAAATGCGCTCACTAGAAGTGCGAAACATTTTGATTTCATTTATTTTTCATAATTAATCTTGGAAAAGAAATAATTATATCAGCCACGACAAAAAACAATAATGCCGACACATTTCACTGTGTATCACATTAATCATTAAATTAGGAATAATTATATCAGCCACGACAAAAAACAATAATGCCGACACATTTCACTGTGTATCACATTAATCATTAAATTAGGACGTAATTGTTTGGGATATTTTATAATTAAAGTTATGTAATTGAAAAATGATAACTGCTCCCTCCAGTTCTTTTTATAAAAATTTGAAATTTGAATGGTCTTAGTTTTTTTTATAAGAGCTAACTTGGATTTGTCTGAACATTCAATGTGTTTTTATCTTTTTTGTCTCTAATTAATTTTATACATTGCATTAATTAAAAGGCTGACAACTTGCTATATTATCTTACCTTTCATTTTTTTTCTCATTATTACTCTATTTTCTCTCTTATTTTTCCCCCATAACTAAGGGTATATGTGGGAAAAAAATTCATTTCTTATTAAAACATTTCGCTGTGTATCCCATTAATTAATTAATTATGATGGAATTGTTTGGGATGTTTTTGGGATGTTTTGTAATTAAGAAATGATAACTAAAATTTTAGTAGAAACTTCAAAACCGAAACATGTATAGGTATATTTATATTAAATATCATAACAATGGAACATTTATAGATTCATATTTTTGTAAAAGCTGGAAATAGGAAGAATGGGGCATTCTGGACGTACCTGTTGGTATAATAATGTTTTGTTAAGATTGGTGTCCCAAATTTCATGATGTTCTCCAAGCCCATCTTGTGACAGTAGAACACTTTTAAGAGAGGGTGCATCAATGAGTCCAGGAGAGAATGCTCTGAATTTCGAACAGTCCATTATGATCAGTTTATCCAATAGTGGAAATCTGAAAGTGTACTTGAAGTGGCAAAATCTCTTCAATTCTGGTAACCGTTCAACTTTCAAATGCTGCAACTTGCTGAAAACGACTTCCTCATCGTCATCATCCTCTCCTTCCTGCTTCCATATAATTTCCTTTATGTTAGAGCACCTACTAATTGAGAGACTTGTGAGATGGACCAAGCTTCGAGCAACTGATGACGTCATCAAAGTGGTCAACTGATAACAAGATTCCACGCGGAGATGTGTGACATTTGGCGAAGAAACTAAGAGTGGTACCAAGCTTGTGATACCGTCAATAAACTGGAGAGTCAATTTTATTGGAAGAGGAACATCATCCCCTCCAGAAGCCTTCTTAATGTGACCCCCCCAGTGTCAGCTCCTCTAAATTTGGAAAGCTCTTCAACAATTTGTATGAAATAGTCCTTGCTTTATAACCAACATCTAGATGAAGCAGTCTTACTTTGGGGAAGCGGTACATTAAAAGTTGGCCACTCCCTATCTTCTCAACTCCTTTACCCCACAATGTCAACTCCTCCAAATTATGAGTGACCTGTACAATACATAAATCATAACTAAATGTAACAACTAATCAATGCGTCAAAATCCAGCCGTGTGCATTTTTTTAGGAGGATATCTTCAAATTTAAATTTGATGCATCCACAATTTTGACGCACGTCTATTTTGTAACTACAAATAATAATTATGATACATTAAAATGAATATAAATTTCTAGCCTAGAATTTCAATTTTTGATTATCACACACAACCGTTATTCCTCCCTTACTTTGTTTTAAATAAATAAATATCAAATTAAAGCTTGTAATGTCTTGAAAATGTTAAAAGAAAAAATCCCCTCCCTTGATTAAATGACGCCCCTCTTTTATTCCGGAAAAAAAAATGACACACCTCTTTCCGGTGAAGATGGAAAGCTGAGGATGGGAGTCCCACTTTTTTTTAACAGAAAAAATATTTAATTAATTCTAGTATCTATCAATTAATTAAAATAATGATTATGAATTATTCCTTTTTTATCTGTTTAAGTCAATCATCAAATTAATCCTAAACTACATTATATTCTAAAAAATGTTTTGACAGGAATAATTCGCATATGTAAGTACTCAAAAATATCAAATTCAAGTGGCCTCTTAGGCTGTTAAGCAAAATATGTTTCATTATTTATTTTAATGCTTACAGTTGTTTTTTGCTCTTTTATTACCTTATTTTTAAAATAAATAACACATGAACGACCAATTTAGATATGTACCTTGTCATGGTATAGTAGAGGATATTTTGAGCCTAATGTGCTCTCTTCCTCATGTACTTCTATTGAACTTGAAACTTCCTTTTCAAATATCTCTAATTCACCACAATTTGTAACAGATAACCGTTGAAGGCATGGCCATTCTAATGTGTGTCTCTGTGGATAGAAGTTCTTCAAATTTTGAAGCGAAAAAAGCGCAAGGGAAGTCAGCCTAGAAAACACAAACGTAGAAGCAACAGGTTCTGAAACTTGATCTTTTGCAACAATCACCTCTATACCACAATCACTTATTCGAAGCTCTTCAAGATCACGAAGCATGCCTTTGGCTATAGATGCAGGAAACAGACTTGTGAGGCTTTCACAATACGAAACATCCACGCGCCTTAGACTTGGGAAGGAGACATCTACTTCACAGTGATTGCTCCACACATTCTTCAATTTTCGCAATCCACCTAGTGTTAACCTTTTCAGTGGCACAATCACTGATGATGGCTCCGCCTCTTTGTAATCATTCAAGTCTTCAAAATCAAACACCAACTCCAACATGTCACAGTTCCTAACTTCTAGTTCTTCCAAGTTATTTAAAGATTTCAGCACACGAGGGGGCAGCAATTTCACAAAGCCACAATTTTTCACAAACAATGTTTTCAAGTTCCTAAATGAGCTGTGTGAAAGTTGGTCATCCCATATCATTGGAATCAAATCGATTGAATTAGATAATCGCAATATCTCTAACTTTGAAAGCAACACCTGCAGTTCACAGAAAATATGATTAAATGAAAATCACTTTTAGTTCGTAAGCTTACTTTTCATGAAAGATTGTTTAAATGTCTAGATAAAACTCTCAACCACCACAATATAATTCAAGAGATTGCTGAAAGTTCAATCTGAAAATTCAAGGTAAAAAAATAAAGTAATTGAAAAATAAAAAAAACTGTAAAATGCAATTGCCAAAATTAAGAACAAAATAAGAAAAACAAATTTGAAAAATGCCATAATAGACTGATAGCAAAGTAAATAATTCTAGTAAAAATTACTTTTTGCAGGTAACTATGTTTGAAGTTTTGTCGAAAAGTTAAAACAAAAAAAAAAATAAGAACAGCTAAAACACAATGAAAATACCATATTGTTGAAAAGAGATTCCAAAGTTTTATTACAATGATTAGTTATGAAAACCACGAACTGCATTCTTAGATATTTTAGTGATGGGGACAATTTTCAAAAATATCAAATTAACGTGATTTTAGGTTGACGAATAATTTGAGGTTTTATTATTTATTATAATAGTTGGAGTTAGCTTTTCTCTTTCATTAGCTAATTTTAAGTCATTAAAAAAATAGAAAACTACAACCTTTCATAATAGCCTAACAGCAAAGCAAGTAATTCTGGTGAAAATGATTTTTGCATATAAGTTTGAAGCCAAGTTTTTTAGGAAGATAAAATAAGAAAAAATGTGAATAAAATAATCTGAACATACCTTGTTCAAAAGTGACTCAGACATTTTATTGGATTTGTTGTTTGTTGCTGCTTCATGATGTGCTGAGTTCAAAACAATGGATGGAATAGTATCGTTACTTTCAATCTGAAGATGCCTTAAATGCGGAAATGATCTTCCATCATGACCGTGTAGAAAATCTTCAAGCGCATTAGATCCATATAAACACAAATCTTCAGCTCCTTTCATCAACTTTCGAACCCCAAGGTCCAAATGGATATTACTTTCAAGCTCAAGTTTCAATACCTTTGAACTTTCATAGCTGACCGCCCACCATTCCCAGTGCTTCCCAATGAGTATTTTGTATCTCTTCAAATTCATATCTAAGAACAAAGTCTCTGGCAACATGGAGACATTAGGAATATGAACATCGAGAGAAGAGATGGGCAAATCCTTCAACTCATCAAGACTTGCATTTTCATTAGCTTCACTAGATCCTTCAATTTTCCACTGGTTAAAGCTGTTTCTCAGGTACAACACTTCCAATTTTTTCAAGCTACGTAGAAGTTTCGGGGGAATCACTTTGAGATTGGAGCAATGGGCCAAATTCAACATTTGTAAAGAAGTCAATTCTGCTAATTGAACTGGCAGCACTTCAATATTAGAGTAAGCAAAACTTAGGACTTTTAGATTCTTCAAGCTTCTAACCTCACTTATATCTTCTAACAAACATGAGTGCAAACAAAATGTTTTTAGTTTTATCAAAAAACTAAGCGATGGTAGTGACGCAAAATGCACATTTCTAAACGCCAATAGTTTCAGCTCCTTAGAAGATTTGAAAAACATGCTAGGTATGGTCAAATCATGTTTTGTGCTATGAAGCAAAAAGAATTCTAATCTTGGACAATACAACTCTTCTGGAAGTTCACTAATTTCACTTGGTCGTAAGCAAATTCCTTTATAGCCTTCTTGTATATTTTTGTCCGGCCATTCTGTCAACTTTCCATGCCTCACAATGAATGCATGTAATTCATCGGATGCAATTGATAATGCAATATCTCGAAAGACGTCATGTATTGTAAAACAATTACTAGAAAAGCTATCAAGAAATAAGTTTGATGATTTTAGCTTGCTTACAATAGCACGGATTCCATTGTGGGCATCTTCCATGTTTGCTATGTGTTTAAGAAAACCTAACCCCATAGAGTGCATGAGAAGGTCTTCGATTGAGGGATCATGGGACAACATGGCACCGAGCAAGAAAATATGCTTGTACTCTGATGAGCTTAGACGATCGTAGCTCGATATCAAAATAGTATCTACCACTCTAATTCCTGTGATGTTTCTCCTTAAAGGATTATTTAATCGGGCAAGGTAATCTTTCCAGTCATCTAGACTTTTTCCTGGCAATTCTTTGGCAGCTGTAGCAATTGCTAGTGGCAAGCCTCCACACTTTTGAACAATCGCATTGGCTATAGATATCAGGTCAGGACTACTTGAGTCAACAGACAATTCAGCAATCCTCTTGAACAACTCCCATGCTTCATCCTCTGACAAAAAACCCACTCTGATAGTTTTTTGACATTTCATGCGGTTTGACAGTAGCGTTTCGTTCCTTGAAGTTAGTAAAATTTTGCAACCTTCATTCTTTTTGTTATAATTCTCAACATCAAAAAAGGGAATTCCAATTTTGCCCAAATCAAGTTCCTCCCAAAGATCATCCAATATCAAGAGCATATTCTTCTCTTGCTTCAACCTCTCACGCAGACGACAAGCTCTTACTTCTTCAGTTTTTTCATTGAGTTGCATACCCAGCTTCTCAGCAATCTGGCCTTGAATCTTCTCAACATTCAGTTCTTGAGAAACAATTGCCAAGACCACCTTTTCAAACATGTTTTGACTTTTTACTACCTCTTTAGCTATAGTGGTCTTGCCAACACCACCAAGCCCGCACAATCCAATCATATTAACACTTGGATTCCGTAATTCCTCTATAATTTGATTCACAATTTGCACTCTTGAACCAATCCCTGCATTGCTTTCTCTGTTGAATAATTCCGGCATGGACGGTGGAGGAACGCGATATGAAACCGTATTGAAGTTTCCCTTTCCACAAATTTCAACAACTTCTTGTGCCATTGCCTTTGCTCTTTTGCTTAGTTTATAGCGTAGCCACGGGTTGGGACATGAAGTTACGCTACACTCTGTTTTTGCTTGACTCTCTTCTTCATGAAACTTTTGAATTTGCTCTGAAATCTCATCTACTTTGCTCAACCAATGAAGAACCTTGTCTTCAATTTGTTCTGCGTTGTTTGTAGCCTCATCTATTTGATGTCTTATGGAGCTTCTTTCATCGATGAGTTCCACAAGTCGTTCATTGAGCTGCGTAATATTTTTGTGATAGTGAAACAGATGATGAAACTGCTCGCAAGTTGGGTCCAGCACTAGGTCCCAGAACTTGTCAACAAAACTGCTCAATGTTCCGCAAGTAATATCCATCTAATTTGTGCTCTGTTAAAAGGATATAGCCAAAACTCAATTAATCTTGTGTTGTTCAGAAGTATTGGAATAAATATGTATATTTTGAACTAACAATAAACAATGTGAAATTTTGCAATCTGAATGTCTATAAACCTCCGATATACAACAGTAATAAGCTTTCCCTAGTGTTTCAATACAAAAACAAGAAGTTGAGAAATCAAGAAACACAGAAGAAGTAAGGAAAGCTGTGAAATTATGAAAGAAGCTAAGACAACGAGAACAAATGAAAATAAAGTAGATATTAATAAAAAGTGCCAATAAAAGGAGTAATGAGTTCAGTAAAGGCATTTTTTCAAAGATTGAGTTGAAGCACAAGACAGTGGCCAGTTGCTTGAGGATTTAAACACAAGCATATCAGTAACCCGCCTCCACGAGGTTGCCTCAAAGACTAGGGGTCAGGACTTCATTGTTATTCCCTTCGTTTGCCCCCCCCCCCCTCTCTTAAGGAGAAACATAGAAAAGAATGGATAAAATCACAAATTGTTGCTTCGCTACGATCTTTTTAAGATAATTCACATGGAATAAAAAGATTAGGCGAGTTGGTTACATGTAAAGAAATGTGTGCTAATTTTCTTAAAATATAATTCATTTTAATTATTTATATCTCGTACAATAATGGCATAAAAAATTATTTTAAGATACAATAAAAAAAATACTCTAGACATTGATTGACTTTTTACTTGGTACTTTAGGAGGGAAAAACTGGGCCAAAACGTTGGACGAGCTAATCTATTTTCTGATCTCAAAACGTCGAGGAAGAAAAATGAGAAATCTAAAAGTAGTACTAGCTACTCCTTTTAGCTAAAGCACAGGCACCCATCTATTAGAGGTAAAAATAGGCACCTCTTTTAATAAGAATTTGAACTTTAGTTCATCATGTTGTGAGGAGTTAATCTCTTTCACTCCACCCAGCTTTTTTGGGTCTGAGCTTAACTATTTGTAAGCATTGAACCCCGCTTTTCTGTACCCCTTATCCTTGTCTCTCGTTATCTTAATTTTTCCCCCCCAGTTCATCTCTTGATCTTCTTTTCCGCTCTCTCCGTTCTAATCTCTCAACTTCCCCTGCAATAACCTCAAGTCCTCATTTTAAAATTTTAAATTTTAAATTCTCTCTCTCATTTATTTCATCATTTCATCAAGTTTCATCCGAATTTCATGAAATCCATTTTACGCTCTCAATTCATATAACATTTCAAGGATTTTGTTGAAACTGTTAAAAAAATCCTGATTTAAGTTTGAGATGATGTATTTATAACTTGCAATTAATATATTGTTTTCTTAAGTCCAATTCATTATAGCGATAGCAATAAAAGTTTATTCTCAATACTTCATTTCAAATATCAGCACATGGCAATTTAATCAGACGCGAACGGGGAACAAACTTACGAAAGTATTAAAGGAAGGGTAAAATATACTTTTTTTAAAAAAATAATAATTAATTAGTCTCTGTATATATACTATCTCAGATTCTAATTATAAAATCCCGTTGATAGATTATAAATGAGCAACTAAGACAGAAGGTAGTATTTAGAAGGAAACCTTATATATATCTTTTGTTGGAAAAATCCTTATATTTTACTTAAAAAAATACGAGAGGGTATCTTCGAAACCAACAGAACGTAAAGCTGAGGAAGCCACGCTTATATTGAAATGAGAGCTTTAAAGAAAATATTCAAATATTAAAATAAGACAGCCAAACCTAAGTATCTGCACTATGGCTAGAATAAGTTTCTTCTTCTTCTTCTTGGTTGCTCTCTATATTCAGAAACACAAAGATATGCTGCAAAGTTGAAACACAAATTGCACTTTGTAAGTACAGATAAACTAAACACAGACTGACTTTGGCATAAATCTATATTTTTGAACTTACAGTAGTGGCTGATGTGAAACTTTGCAATTTCAAAGCATATAAACCTCAGATCTCCCAACAGTAATCAGCTTTCCTCAGTGTTCCAACACAGATCAAACCGTGAGAGACCTCTTTTTTATGGTGTTTTGAACAACTTCTAGACGAAGCAGATGCTTCACAAGAATTGAAGACAACTATAAAATCTGAAAGTTTTCGAAGAAAGATGATGAATGTGTGAAGCCAAACAGGAAAAACAACATCAACTAAACTAGTCTCTTTTTTTTTTTTTTTTTGCAGATGTACGACCGTCACAAATTGAAAGAGCAGGTTTTTTTTAAATTATTTTTGGGATTTTTTCTTCTTGAAAATAAATAAAGTTAAAAATGATCAGAGATTGGTTAGAAAACAGAAATAAGGAATTCAAGCAACATAAAGCGCCAAAAATACGTTAAAGAACAAGCTGAGAAATTAAGCAATAACAAAGAAGGAACTAGCAGGGAGTGATATGAAAAGTGAAACTATGAAAGAAGACTCGAGTGCAAGCGAAAGTTGCAAGAGCAGTAAATTCAGGATTTTTTTTCCTCTGTTGTTTTTTTTTTGGTCGGGTAAAGAGAAAGGAGAAAGGAGAAAGAAAATCAGAAAGAGAAAATATATAACACAAAGGAAACTGATGATGAAGTGAAAAAAGAAGCTGAGGAACCAGTAGAAATTGGTAGAAGGGAGAAAGTAGAAAATTTGTGAAACTATAGAGAAGAAGCAGAGCTGAAGCTTTTGGTTGGGAGGAGGGTCTGCAAAGCGGCGTCAAGTGAATGCAGTTTGGTTCAGACACTCTGCGGTTCAGAGTATTATCATTATTAGGAGGGAGGAACACGTCGTACGGTTGAGGAGAATTATTTGCGTGTCATGTTTTCTAAAGAGTGTTGAAACTGTTTTTTAAACTATTGACTTAATTAACTAATAAAAATTATTTAATTACCCGCGTTCTGGTCTGAGTAACCAATAAAATGGGCTTCTGCATTATTCAAAAAAAAATTACTATACATATTATTAGATTATGTACAATTTTATAAGCTAAAAAAATTAACTCGTTTCTGAATTACATATATATATATATATATATGTTTTCCTAATTTAATTTTTTTGGCCAGTTTTCTTGATTTAATTTTATTTCTCATATTTTAATAGTAATTGGGAAAACTGAAGGAATGAAGGTAACTATACTTTCTCTCGATTTTTAATTTAGTATCTATGTATTTTTTTCCTTAATTAAATCTTTTAATTTTTTTTAACAATATCAACTTTGTGACTTTGTTCTGTTAGTATTTTTAGTCTCTATGCAAGAGTTAACGATATTAACAGAGCAAAGTTAAATATTTAATTGAGAAGAAAAAAACTAAGAAACAAAAAATCAGATCGGACACTAAATCATTTAAAATAATAGTTCCATAGTCAGTAGGTCAGACTGGTGTTAACTCGGGATCAAACCAATCATATTAAAATAATATAATTTAAATAAAAATAACAAAATATAACAACATTAATAATCACTAATAGCAAAATATAAGAAAATAAAATAATAATTTGATTGTAACAATAACAAAATACAACAACATTAAAATTTTTGACATTAATGATTCCTCAATAACTAAAATTAATAATTATTGATACCAAGATCATTATTAAAATTCATTCAAATCTATAGTGACCGAGATACTATATGCTAAATGAGAAAAAATATGACCTATAATAGTATAATCATCTAAACTGGTTCATTACTAGTTCATACCTGTTTTTACCGATTCACCATGATTTGACGGGGTTGATACTAGTTTGATTTCTAGCTGTTCAACACTCAAACAAGACCAAACCACTATCGACGGATTTAGTCTAGATTTTTTCTCTGAAAAAACATGTAAGTACCAAATTGAAAATGGAAAAAAAGATACAGGTACCTTCAAAATGATTTTCCCATAATAATTTTATAAAGTAATAAATCCAAATGATTTAAATTGAAGGGAAAATTGGTGATATATCTCTTATTAGAGAATTAACTGCAAACAGTACAAGGAATGATGAGTTGCACAAAAGAAGATGAGTTACATATGAGATAAGTTGAAGTGCACACAAGAAAGATGGTTTATTATTTTCGTAAATTCTTTCTCCCATGTAGGATTATGATATTTTTACTGTTCATAAGAGTCCGGTAAATTTGCCAACTACACAGTGATATTACCTTTAATTCTTAATATTAGATAAAGTTGACTAATTTAAACAGATTAATAAAGTTATTAAATCACTTAATAATAGAATACCTTATATCATCTTTCTATAATGGTTATACGATCATTAAATTATATATCAGTTTCTAAGTAAAGCAAACCAATTTAGAAAAAAACGATAAATATAAATACTTTAAAATAAATTAACAACTTAAATTAATTAATCAGGTTTTATATTAAGGACCAAAGGTAGTATTTTCAAGTGAATTTTAAGAAGCATTTATGATGTTTATGACTTGAAAAAATAATGAGAAAATCCTTTTACAAATACTTTTACTTGTCTTGTTTTTAATGTGATATCAATGTATTGTTCTTTTAATTAAATTATTTAGTTTTATTTATTAGAATTATTAACTCCTGAAATTTGCTCTATTTGAAATGTTAGTCATGCAAACAGAATAAAGTTAAAGATTTAATTAAAAGATAAAAATACAAGGTATGAAATTAAAAATTGAATGAGAAAGAACAAGTATTTTCAAAATAATTTTCTTAAGAAACAACAAAATCACAATAAATAAATTTGACGACAATCAAAACAAACGAGACTATTTATGGAGACCACACTAGGCTATCAACTCTAAGTTACGTGTCTGTCACATGATAATCTTATGGGAGAATTATAATCAAGTCCCACAAAAAGAAAAAAATTACAAAACAAGTCTCAAAAATTGTTATTCTCCATTACAGGATTTGCTATTATAGGCTGTTCAAGTTGTTATTAGAACTTTTTAGTAATTATTTCTCTTTTGTGGGACTTGATTATAATTCTCCCTAATCTTATCCATTATAATTTGGAGATTTTGGCTTAGTGGGCCTTGCACCAACTCTAATTAACAATATTAACATCAACTAGAGCAAATTTATGGTAATATATACCAGTTATCATACTAATTTCCTTCCATTATTATTTTTATAGGGTTAAAGATGATTTTTGTCCGTAGAAGTATTTTTGCCACAAAGACAAGGGGTGAAGCCTTCATTGTTCTTACAAGGTCCAAGAAAGAGGAGACGCCATTGCTTTTTATTGTTATCCCCTTTGTTTCAATTTGGCTTTTTTAGAGAGATAGAAAGAATGGCTCTGTGCTTTGTGGGGTCCGAAAGTCACAAAAGGAGAGTGTGGGTCCGCCAATGCCAAACATTGGGGAAAGAACGAGAGAAGACTTCCTGTCGCCTAGCTTGGGTTTGGGAGATCATCCAATTTCCAGAAATCAAATGTCTCTGCGATAATGATTTATTTTAAGATTATTTTTTCTTAAACTGTTTAATGATTTGATTTCTGGAGTTCATGTCTCTGCTAGATAACTCGTATCACGAAAGCATTACATCCCGGTTTAAATGAAGCACCCATAAAAGCAGCGTATTGCGCAGTGGTACAAGAATGTTATTAGCTCATATATTTAATATAAAAATTAGGTAACTAATTTAAGTAGATTAAAAAAATTAATTTGTAACAAATGTGTGTTATCTTTTCTAAACTATTCTATTTAACTATGTGCATTGATAATACGAGTATCTTTTTATTAAAACCTTTTATAACCAATCGGGATATTTTAGATAAAATATAACAAATTTATGAGACAAAATAAATTGAGATTTTATATTTAGAATTAGATCTAACATTCTAACTAATTTTTATATTAATAACTAGAAGTTGCAGTATATAATCACTTTATAAAATCCATCCCCTGCTTATTTTACAATTCAGTCCTCACTCTTCACCTCTTACATAAGATGTTTCTTAATTTTGATTATTTCTAAAATTGTTGCCTTAAATAAACCCATTTATTATTGAATATCTGTGTTTTCCTATCAAATTCAGGAAATGTTTGGATAGAAAACAAACTATAATTTTAAAAGTATTTTTACAATCTACGAAATAAATATATAGAATTTATCTCGTTTTAAGTAAAAATGTTTCTACTTTTAAGGGTTGTCAAACAACCTCAGTCGCACTCACATGTGAGGGATGACTGTGGTGTTCATGATACGAGGCGTCTGTTTTGTGTTGCGTTTCATTCTGTTCCAATAGTGTGATCAAGACAGGACATCATTTAAATTTTTTGAATTGCTTAATTTAAAAAATAATTATACATCAAATATAAAAATTCATAATAAAAACTAAAAAATAGATAAAATTAGTAAAAAAAATTAACATAATTAAAAGTTGGCAAACAAGAAAATATTTTTTGTAATTTTGAGAAATAAAAAATAAATAAACTTAAATGTTCTTTAAAAAGAAATCTTGTAACCCATATAGAACAACTTTTAAACAAACAATCAAAATAACAATTAATTAAAATTATTACCATAATATTGTTGTACTGATAAATTAAATATACTCCTCCAGTTCTAAATATAAAACCTTTATATTATATATAAGAATTTTATATTTAAAATTAGAAGAGTGTTTATAAAAATTTAAAAGAAAGATAATATGTTAAGACGGGATGGACACCCTTGTTTTGTGTCCCGTTTCGTCTTGAAGTAATTGTCTTGTGTGGTTTTCGTGTCGTCTCCAAATCACGGTGTATATGATGTAGACATTCATTTATTTTTTTTAATTCAAAAAGTAAAGTAAAAAGATAAAGTGGTTCATGAATCATGGGAGAGTGGGGCGGTCAGGGTTGCCTTTATTTGGTCAGCGTCGTTAGCGGCAGCAGAGACATGTGAGGAGAGCATAGCAGTCAGAGTGGGGAAGCAGCAAAGCTAAAGAGGGAAAATGATAAAGGCGCCTCTCCATTGTCCACATTGGAGAGACGCGAGCGAGCCGTGTGCCTGCGTTGCGTGGGGCGTTGTACGTACATGCACTGTGGCGCTGACGGAAAACTTTGAATTTTCTCCGCAAGAAAATTATTTAGTGTGCTAAAAAAAAAAGAAGGGAATATTGAAATTGAATGAAATAAGAAACAGATTTACAACGTTGGCAAAAAAAAAAAAGAACAGATTTATGGTAGTTTGTTGGGCTGATTCCATTAGGTTATTTTCCCCATCCATCACCACATTTTCAAGGGGTAATTTCTTGGATGATCAGCTTCTTTCAAGTGATTATAAACAAAACTCCCATCACATATGTAACATCCTGAGTTTTATCGGGTTTTAATAGCTTCTTTTGGTTGATTTTAAGGATAGATTAGCAATTTAATTTTGATCTTGGTGTTTGGGTTGAATTTGAGGTATGTTGGAGGAATAGGTGAACGTACCCCTCTCAGAGTATGTTCGCCGCGGTGCACCGGGAGTTTCAGAGGGGAGTGTCTTCTCGAGAAGGTTTGGCCGCGGCGAAGTTATAGGGACGCCGCGGCGAAGTTGTTCAGGTGAGCGAGGCTTCCCTTTCGGGAAGGTTTCGCCGCGGCGAAGGTAAGGGCATGCCGCGGCGAAGTTTTCTGGGCGAGCGAGAGTTTCCTCTCAGGAAGCTTTCGCCGCTGCGAAGTCAGGTTTTCAGGCGAGTAATCCCTCTCGGGATTAGTTCGCCGCGGCGAAAGGTCCCGAATCTATATAGTTGCGAGAGGGGTTCAGTGTGCGCAAATTAGAAAATCTGAAGGAGGAGAGAGGAGCTCTGCTAGGGTTTCGAATTTCTGGCTTAGAGGGGGCATTTCTAAAGATCCATTACCTCAAAGTAAGTGATTTTAACCTCTAATCTACTTTCTTTCTTGGAATTTCTGAGGATTTTTGGTGGAACCCTAGGATTTTCTAAGTTGTGATGGAATTGAGGTTTTTGACCGATTGTTTCGAGTTTAATTGATTGCTTTGGGTTAGTTTAAGTATTTAATCAGTGTAGTTTTCTTGGATTTAAAGGATCTTGAGTTTTTGGAGTTAGGGTTTATGGAAATAGGAGGTTTGTGATTGAGAATGACAATGTAGAGGTTGATTTTGAGTTTTGTGATTTGGGTTATGTTAAGGAGGGTTAAATTGGATGTTTAATCGGTTTAGATTTGTTGTTAGAACCTTAATTGTTCAAAATAGATGTTTGGGTGTAGAATTCTTATAGTGGGTCCTTGAGGTTATGAATTTAATTGATGTTTGGAAAGGAATTAAGGTTTTAATGGATTGGTGTGACCATGGAGTGTTGCCTTGATAGTTATACCCTTTGAGTTGGGTAGAGTTTTGATGGGAGATAGGAATTTTGCGTCCCCAAATGTTGTGTTGGCCACATTATTAGTTTGAAAGCTAATACATGATGGTTGTGTGTTTGTGTGCTTGTGTAGACCGGTTGTGAGTCTTGGTGGTGCACGGGGCCACATTGTTGGTTTGTTATTCCTTGCTCAGGTGAGAGGTAACCACTTTCCAATCCTTAGTACTTGCTTCTGTGGTATTGTGAGTAGATTTATGTTTTGTGCTCCAAGTAGTAATTATGTTCAAACTATATGTTGTATATAAAAAGGGAAAACCGTCTTGTGGGGTTTCGAGTGTTGATAAATGAATCTTGAAATTGTGAAGAATATGCCACTAAATGAAGTTACTTATGAAATGTTCAATTACTAATTGATTATGGTTTGAGCATGATGTATGAATTGGGAATTGGTGAGAGTTTTTGATAGTTACTACCACGTGGTAAGGCCTCCATTAATGCATGATGGTTGGCTTAGTACGTCCCCCATAGTGAGGGATAGGCCTTTTGGCTCCCTACGTCCCCCAGAGTGAGGGATAGGCCTTTTATGGCTCCTTACGTCCCCCATAGTGAGGGATAGGCCGGGTTCGGCTCTTGAAAATCCCCCAAAGTGAGGGATAGGGTTGATGGGAATTGCATCATTTCACTCGCATGAATTGTTGTGGCTACCTGGTTATCATATTATTTGTGAACTGCCCCACTTGACACCTCACGAGCACCTATTTAGTAGTACCTAGTATTGGAAAGGTTGGTTACTGGGACTTTGTCTCACCCTGTGATTTACAATGTTTTCAGGTGAAGGTTCTGGGCGTGAGCCATTGGGAAGAGACGCAGAGGCTTAAGCTTGGTTAGCTTTAGGCCTCTAGCACTTGTATATGTATGGCTAGTATATATTGCCACAATTAGGACTGCTTTTGAAAATATTTTGATTGCCTGGCTTTATGGTAAACCGGAGGAAGTGTATCTTCCCACTTGTAATTGGCCGGAGGCCTTTTCTATTGTTGTAGAACTTCGATTTATGTTGTTGGAAACTATTTATATGGGCTGATGTATATGTGTTTTGTTACCCGGGCCGGAGGCTCGGAGGCCCAGTGGATATGAATGAATGATTTTAGTTGCATGCAACGGATTACGGGTTGACCTGAGTTTGAAAGTCAATTTCTAAAAAATATGAAATTTTCCTTCTACTATGGTAGTTCATTTTAACAGCTTTCCTTTTCTACCATAGTAGTGGTTTTATGATGAGTTATAATGTTTTTAGAGTTAAGGATCTTACAACATATGTACCTCGTATTTTATAAATTATTATTGAAAAAATACTTTTGAAATCTCCGGCTATCATTTCAAACAGGTTTATATGAATTAATTTTTGTGGAAGGGATCATGAATTGTCATTCATATATAAATATGTATACATATACATTGTAAAATAATTTTAATACTTACAAAAATAAAAGGTCCTATAGCAAATTTTTTACAATTTCAATACTTAAAAAATATAAAATTTATGACTTGATAAAAAAATAAAAAATTATGGCTTGATAATTTGATTATATGTTTTTTGATTGCATTTATAAAGTTTGAAAAAGTATAATTTATCGTAAATTTTATATTTTAACTTGATTAATTATTTTGAATGGTGATAATTTGATCAAATATAATTTTTTAATTGTAACAATTTGATTATGTTTTACATATTAATTATTTAGTTTATTTTTGTTTAAGTGTTGAAATTGTAAGAAGTTATTGTAAATGACATTAATGAAATAGTGAGACTTAGTAAACATGTTGTTAATGCCATTAATGGTGTTAATTAAAGTTATGATCAAAATAGTGAGCCAGGAACATTTTTACACCAGATTTAACAAATTATATCCATTTCATATGAAAGCATTTTTATTGAGGTAGATGTTAAAAAACTGAATGAACATTGATACTTGGCGTGTTTGTTCCTTTCAAATGCTGCAATAAGAGTGGCAGTAGCTATATATTTTCTCAGAAGAATAAAAATTCATCAATGCACTGGGGAGCCTCCATAGCAATGCCTGTAGCAGTAGGGCGTTTTCCTACCAGTTCCCCACCAGGTGATACTCTTGTTCTCAGAGCATCAAGCGCTGCAGATAAAACATAATTTTATGCCTTTGCCGGCATTGCTTCTTGCAACGGAAGATGAAGAGGTTTGAAGATGGTTCCGACGATATGCAGGTCTGAATGTACGGAGCTAGGAATACGAGGCAGCGGGATAGAGAAGAGAAGAGGAGTGCAAGGAGGGGGGGGGGGACAGAAAAAGCTCAGGTGGGGTCACTTAAATTAATCGACGTCGTTTTTATAGAAAAGCTTTAGGTGCCCATGGTCACGGGTGCGGGTTTAGGGCTGCCTTTATTTTGCCACGAGAGACGTGTGAGAGCAGTCAGAACTGGGAAGCAGTGAAGGTAAATACTAAATAGTTAAAATCATAGATGCCAGAAGAGATGGCCTTTTTTGAGAGAGAGGGCTGAAAAAGAATGAAGGATGGGGTCCGTCCAAAAGTGTCAAAAGCGGCTATGCCTTATTTCTCAATTTTGATTATTCCTCAATTTGATTCTTTAGATAAATATATCTATCATCGAATGTTTTTGTTTTTCTATCAAATTAGGATGTGCTACCTTCTCTTTTTAATATAAAAACTAATTTAATTTTTAATTTATTTTTTTCATATTTATTATTTTTTTAAAATAATTCTTGTTATAGTTGCATATGTTAATGTTTCTATCAAGTGATAGTTCTAATTAATGCATATGATTAATAAATGTATTTTAGGGAAGACAGCTCTTATTTATTACAAATAACTAATTTAACAAATATTTTTAATTTATTCAAATTAGTTAACCAGTTCTTATATTAAGAACTGAAGATAATACTTTTGTTTTGGATGGACTAGATTGAGGAATGTCAATATCCTAAAAATCTAATTTAGCAGCAACAAAACTGAGAATTGCCTTATTTGTGAAGTTCCAAGCAAGGAAGGCAATCTTTAAGGGCTAAAAATTTTGTTAGTTTGGTCCCTAAGCATGACCTCCCATGTAATCAATGGGTCAGCAAATCTTTTCAACTTTTTAACATTAGCGGCGTGAATACTTCATGTGTGATAACAACTTAATGTAGACCCCAAGATAATACGAACATAAGTGTATTATGCAACGTCCGGCTTTGCAATAAATGCTAGACGCGTGATTAAAAGTTAACTAAGGATTAATTAAATTAGCAGACATGCCAATGGAACGTTGGATAATCACCGTTCCGAGTTGGGGGGAAACATAATTTTTGATTGCTGGTTAATTATAGGAAAATCCTCAGAGAGAATAATTACCCAAATTATGCTACTTCCGATTCTAATTATAAGATTTCGTTTGTAGTACTAATTATAAGATTTTATTTGTAGTCTACAAACGGGATCTTATAATTAGAACAGGAAATAGTGTTTGAGATATTGCTGTATGCTTTATTTCAAAACAATATTTTTCTTAAACTGTTTTATGATTGGTGATTCCTGGAGTTCATGCTTCTGCTGGTCCCTACGATAACCCAATGCATGAAAGTGCTACATCCCGTTTCAGGGGAACCACCCCATATTGGCACATTGCACACTGGTACTAGATTATTATGACTTATTATCTTTAATATAAAAGTTAGATAACTAATTTAATAAAATTAAAAAGTTTAACTAAATTAATTATATATAACATGTGTTTTATTTTTCTAAACTGTTCTATTTACTCGTATGTATTGGCTTTTTCCCTTTGTTAAAACTCTGTTAGAAAAAAATATTATAAATTTAAGAGATAATAAATTAAAATTTTATATTTATAGCTAGATCTAATCCTCCAAATTAACTTTTATATTGATTACTGGAGGTAGTATTACATAATCACTTTGTAAAATCCACCTCCCTGCTTATTTTACAATTCATCAGTCCTCACTCCTCACCTATCATATAAGTTGTTCCTCAATTTTGATTATTTCTAAAATTGTTTCTTTAGATAAATCCATTTATGATCGAATATCTCTGTTTGCCTGTCAAGTTCAGTTGTACTCGCGTGGGGGATAATTATTTATGGTAGTTTTACTTGGATGGACTTGATTGCCAAATATCTGTATCTTAAACATATAACTAAGAAGACAACCTTTGTAGGTGACAAAATTTAGAATTGCCCTTAACTGCGAGAGCAACTTTCAGAAAGACCACTCGTCCTTATTATTAATTTGTCACTTATAAGAGGGTAAGAGGGGTGGTACATTTTATTTGTGATTTGTAACTTTTTTAATTTTTTATTTTTTATTTTGCCCATACTAATTTTTTAATAAGGACAAAAATAAAAGATTTGATATATTTAATACTCTCCTTAATACGCGAGAAACTCTTCCAAATAACAAATAATTATAGCATATGTTGTATGATTTATTTAACTTATTTATATATATTATTAGATTATATATCAATTTATAAATGAGATAAATTAGTTTTTAAAAAAATATATAAATAATTTAAATTAATTTACCAATTTTTTTTAATTTTTTAAATTAGTTAATTAAGTTTATATCAATAACACGAAATAGTAATTCAAAAATTGAGGAGGAAAGGAATGAAAGCAGTGGCGAGAATAAGGAAAAGGCATAGAAAAGGCATGATGTAAGGGGACATCAATCAAATCAAATTATCACCATCAAATCACGTTGTATATAAAGTAAAATAAAGTAAAAATGACAAAGTGGCTCATGGATCACGAGAGAGTAGGCAGGTTTAGGGTTGGTTTTATTTGGTCGGTGCCCTTAGCTTGTAAGAGCAGTGAAAGCGGGGGAAGCAAAGGAACTGGCTTTTATTTCAATGTTCACAGTGGAGGGACGCGAGGGAGCTCTTCTTGTTGACGTTGTGAGCATTGTACCTAATGAATACTGACTGAAAGAACAGATTTATAACAGTTGTCAACAGTTTCATCATGTTTTACTACTTTATTAATTAATGTCATTTATGACAAATTTTTTGCAATGTTAACACTTAAAAAATATATAACTTATGACATCATGAATGATGATAATTTGATTATTAATTATTCACTTTGATTTTTTTCAAGTGCTGAAACTGGAAAAAAATTATTATAAATGACATTAATGAAATAACAAAACTCAGGTAAAAGTATTGTTAATGGTATTACTACTTTTGATTAAAGTTATCGTTCAAATAGCAAGCGAGGGTTGGAAATGTTTTTCTCATCAAATTTGAAAAATTATATCTATTTCATATGAAAGCATTTTTATTGGAGTAGATATTGTTAAAAAGCTAATTGAATGAGCATTGATACCTGTTGGTCACCGCATGCGTATTGATTCAGTGACTCAAGAATGACAAAGCGGATAAACACATGACAAAAACAAAGACTTAGACGGTATTTTGATAGAAACTAAACCATGGTTTCAGAAGTGTTTTCACGGTTTACGAAGTAAATATGTGAAGGAATTTATCTCATTTTATAGAAAAGTGCTTCTAAAATTATGGTTTGAAGGTTGTCAAACACCCTCTTAATACTGTATCAGTTGTTTAAGTAACTTCACGTGACTTGATCGAGTACGTGCCTAGAATCTATTTTGTCTTATACGCTGGAAAATCAACCTTAGCTGAAAATTGGGTTTCAGGAAAATGTTACAATCAAAGGTGCCATCCCTTAAAAATCAACATTTTATTTCTTTGTTACAAAATTTTTAGCGTACCAAACCCAAATCGTTACGGCCGAGAAAAATGGTAAAAGTAAAATGGCTCGCATAACGTGCTGAGTGCATCAATGAGCACTTAAAACTCACCCCTCAAAACAACATTGTTTAAATTTAAGTGACCCAATACCAATGTGAGCAATTTTTCCTTCTCCTCCTCTCCTTCTCTATTCCCCCCACCCCCGGGGGCATCTTCGGTCTTCGCTCTGCTAGTTCAGGTCCGACGACGTTGCATTCAGTTCCTAGCAATAGTATTTTTTTATTATAAAGTTGGGAACGCTTCACTGTTGTCAGTCCATGACTTTTCGGATTCTTGGTTTCGCTTCCCGTTATTGCTCCGTTTTTTATGGCTTTCTTAAAACAGAGAATGAGGTCACGATTAGAGAAATGTCATCCATATCCAAAAGGACAAAGTTGCCCCCCACCTTTAAAAAAGGCACTCTTTCACTGGTTGAGTAGCTTTTGCTGGGTAATGCGGCTATCATTTCATTACAACACCCTTTGGCTAGACATGATAATGGAAGAAGTATTGAGATTGAAATAAACCACAAGCTAAGCTCAGTCAGTACAATCAGGAATAGTCATTCATTTCCTCCAAGACTGACGCGGATTCAACTTAGTGTCCATTAATCAAGAGGTTGAAAACACTGCAAGAAAGAAACCAAATGAACCGTTTTTTCAGAAGAACAGAAAGTCATCAACGTACTGGGGAACCTCCACCACATTGCCTGTAGCAGTAGCACATATGGCAACCAGTTGCCCACCAGGTGATGCTCTTGTTCTAAGAGTATCAAGTTAAAAATAATTTTATGCCTTTACCCCCATTGCTTCTCGTAACGGAAGATGAAGAGGTCTGAAGATGGAGCAAGGAGTGAACAGGAGAGGGCAGGGGAGAGGAAAAAATATGCTCAAATCAAACGACGTCATTTTCAAAGATGACCTTTAGTCACTGATGGGTCTTCGGGGGTGCGGGTCTAGGGTTGTCTTTATTTTGTCAATGTCCTTAGCGGCAGCCTGGCAGGAGAGACGTGTGAGATTGAGAGTAGTCAGAGATGGAAAAGGCATAGAAAAAGCAAGGCATCCCACAGATAACAGGATTACTTAAAGCGATTTAATTATTTAATTTGATGATTTGTGTCCGTTTGGTACCCAAAAAAATTGGAAAAAAAAAGAGGGAGAAAGAAAATTTTAATAAATTTATTTTAAAAAATTAAAAATGAGATAAAAATTTTCTAATTAATTATTATTATTTTATCTCACGTATTCTTTTTATAAAAATTTTAATTAATTTTTCTCTAGACTAAGAAAAGACCTCATGTTGCTCAACTTTGATGCACATAAGTGCGTGCCAGCTGCTTATATACTCAGATCCATCTCTTTGTTTATTTTTCAATGCAGCACCCTCACCTTATACATTAGGTATTTCTCAGTTTGGATTATTCCTCAATTTGGTTCTTTAAACAAATCCATCTATTATCAAATATTTATGTTTTTCTATCAAATTCAGATGTATTTTTGTTTTGCATGGACTTGAACGAGCAATATCAATATCCTAAAAATCTAATTTAGCGGCGACAAATTTAGGAATTGCCTTATTTGTGAAGTTTTGATTACTGAAAATTCCCGTAGATGTCAATTGTGCAATTAATACGACTGGCATAATTAGTAGGTGATTTAGTACACTAAATCAAGTTATTATTTTAAACAAAAAATGATTGAATGAACATAACTTCTGATCCCTACACTTGTTCATGAAAGATTGTTTAAATGTCAAAAAAAATAAAAATAAAGGGCAAAGGAGCTTTCATATCCCTCAATCCAACCTTTTGAAGGAAAGATAGAAAAGAAACGCGCGTGGAGTCTGAAAGTGGAAAAAGAAGCGTGTGGGTCCACCAAACATTAGGTACAAGGTAAAGGTTTAGAAGACTTCCTGTTGCTCAGCTTGGATTCACATGAGCTTGGGCCGGCTACTTGAATTATATGCTCCGTAACTATAAAATAATTAGATAAGATGCGTTGGCATAAACTTAGAATTAGAACTAAGATTGTATGACTGAACGATATAAATATAAAGCGATGGTAAAGTTAAAATTCGGAGAAACAGAAAAATAAAACCATTTTCTTTTACAAATATATAAGCGCTGAATATTTAATACTGAACATTTAAAGTTTTACTTGCATCCTTGTTATCAGATATGGTAGCATTTTTTTTTTTTTGTGTTTAGATGATTGTGCTTTGTGCTTGGTACATCAGGCAGAAAAATTTGGTTAAAAAGTTGGAGCCTTGGGGGAATCAAATCATTTTCCTCGCTGAAGTGTTGGGGAGAAAAATGAAAAACCTAAAGTAGGTAAAAACACCTTTTTATCCATGCATGCTTGCGTTTTCTGTGAGTTAGGAAAGGATCAGAACTTTTGACAAACTTATGATAAAGTAATTAGATAAAGTGAATTTGAGAGAAATAAAGCTTAAAGCACTAGCGTGATGAGAGACACACTTTATCTAACTTGTATTCTTCTTGGTTAAGTAATATATCATGAACTGAACTCTCTTTTCATATTGGGATTTGATTGGAATGTTGGCAAGTTGATAAGGCATAATTGCTTGACTTCTAATCCTCTGTTTTTACTTTTGTTCTTCTTTAATCTGTACCCTATCTCTTCTTTTTACTTCTTCTCATTCTTCTTTTTTAGATTGAGTATATGATATTGTATGGTGTTATTTTTATGTGTAGGTGACATTGGAGTATTTAAGCACATACAACTTGTATCAATATAATTGGTCATTCAGGGCGGCAAAATGGCGCCATTCTTGAAAGGAAATATGTGAGGTAAGTTATATAGCATATACAGCAGATTACACATCTAGTTTAAGAAAAGACAAGCGTTTTAGCAAAACCTGAACATGATATGTAACCCACATGATGGACTCAGTATTCTATAAACTCATACCATCCTGCAATGCCACCAAATCATAATATTAATTTGGTAAGACTCTTAAAAAGCAATTTTGGAAGAATTAATAGAGATGACATTGGCATAAGTATAAAAACTAAATAATCAATTTTCTGTTTCATTGGTTTTTAACTAGACAACAAAAAAAAGCTGTACCTGATAAACTAGTTAATCCAAAGGTGTTTCTCAAGCCATTTGCTTCGCCTTTGCCCCACAAATGAAGAATTCAATAGCCCTTTCAACGTTGACGAAATTAAAATGGTCACTCCAGTGTTGATACCGTCTCATCTTCAATGCAGTAAATAAGCAACAAGCAGAAAATTTAAATAATGAAGATCAAAGTCCTCAACAACCAGTAGAAAATATACATCATTTGTGAAATTGATGAATCGAAAGAACCACACAGAATTCAAGATGCTCTCAAGTCAGACAAGCGGAGACAACCTATGAAAGAGGCCGAATACAATGCTCTAATAATAATAATAATAATAATAATAATAATAATAATAATGGTTACTTGTACCATAATCAGGACAAGGCAATGTAGTTGAATTTGATGAAACATTTAGCCCAGTCTTGAAAACATCTTCGCTGAGGTTGTGTAATTAAAACAAAACAGAAGGGTGATTAGGTTTAAAATATAAAGTGATGATCAAGTAAAAATTGGGAGAAACAGGTAATGAATATTTAATTTTGTACTCACATCCATTCTATTAGATACGGTGGCCAAGATCATTTTGTTGTTGATGCGTTATAAATACTCCTCCTGTCCTTATTATAAGACCCCATTTGACTTTTTATTTGGTCCTAATTATAAGACCCCAATCCATTTTGTCTCTTATATTTATGCATTTTTTTCCAAGATAATCCTTCTAATAATGATAGTTTTAGCCAATATACTTAATTAGCAAGGATATTTTAGGAATGACAACACTTATTTATTATAAATAACCAACTTAACTTACTTCCTTAATCTCCTCAAATAAGTCAATTGGGTCTTATAATTAGTACCGGAGGAGTATTATGTTTTGGTGATTGTGCTTTGTGCTCTGTACCTGTGGCAGAATATTTTGGTTAAATAGTTGGAGATATTTACCATTATTTTTATGTCACTATACTTTATTTTGGCTGTGATCACTTTGATTGAGTTAATTAGGTCTTAGTTGTGTTCAAAGGTATTTCGAAAATTTTTGTGCTTAGTTCTCATATTTTTAGGGAATTTAAATTCCGAATGATTTTAATTTCCTTGAATATATGATATTATATGGTGTTATTTTTACGTGCAGGCGGCATTGCAATATTTGGACACATACAACTGGTACCAATTGGTCAGTCAGGGTTGCAAAATGGCGAAAGTATAGGATAGTGGAAATCAACCTACTACTTGAGTCCTTATTAAAAGTCCTTTCGAGAAATATGAGCCCCTCAGGTAATTATTACTCCCTCCGTGGCACCAACTAGCATCTTACTTATCTTTAAATATAACTAATATTTGTAAGTTGTTTTAAATTTTTACAACAAATTTTTTATTTTGTCTCTATTAATTACTTATTTTAATACCTTATATATTTATTATCTCATTTTTCAAACTATTATTTTTCTCCTTCCATTTTTTTCATCTTTTATAAATAAGAATATTTTGAAAAAAATACTTTTAAATTTCTATCTATTTATTATTTTTAACTAACTTTTTTATTTACATAATAGAGTATAATGTTACTTATAAAAAGAGATGAAGGGAGTAATATAATAATTGTTTTCTAACTTTACCCTTAGTAACTGGAAAGAGGAGTACAAAACATGCTTTTTCCAATGCACATTAACTTCAAAAATTTTATCAACGTAATGAATATTTAATGACAACTTTTATTCTCTAGTTAGGGAGAATTAGTTTAAAATGAATTATAATAATTATTAGAGTGGTAAGGGCTAATTTTATTAGAGGAAAGACATTATCAGTTATGGAACATGACATTTTGGGATAGTTGGCATTTTTATTTGTTTTTACTTTTATTTTATACATATGACATATTCCCCATTCCCATGCAATTCTGTTTAATTTTTCATTTTAGTATCCACCTCATCTCTCTTATTTTAGGTTTTGTTATTTTATTTTTATTTCCTAATTCTCAGTTAGATCTTAGCCATCCATTGAGGAGCAATGAGATTTGAGATGATACATAAGTAATCATATCCCTCCATACAGGAGCTAATGATACTCACATAGCAAAAGTTAGCCACTAAAAAATAAAAACAAAAAATTAAAGGAGAGTATACATAACAACCTCTAAAATGTGTTTTTTTTTGTTTTTTCCATCGTTGTATTCTATTTATATCAATGTTATAAATTTGGTATTAATCACCTTTAATTTTAGGACGTAAGTGGTGGTGAGATTAAATCCCACCTTCACCAATTGCTCCAAAAAATTCCTCTCGGCTCATGAACATTCCTCGTTCCGGCGGGGAGTTGTGCTGCTGATAATATTTGATCTCTAATGAGGGACTCTTGACTCTTTTCTTTCTATAAATGAGTTATTTTTAATCTTTTTACTTGAATTTTAAATCCCATTTTTGAATCGGTTCCTTGTAAGAATATATTGATTTTAACTACTTTAGGGAGATTTAGCATGTTCAAGATTTCTTTCGAGTCATTTTCTCTAACTATTTTCTTGTTGATGTGTTAACAACATTGGGTTTGGGTGATTGCATTTTGTCCTCGTTGCATCGGGCGGAGAATATTATATTTTACCTTTATGCTTTTGTCATTTTCCTCTTGTCTTTTCCCTCACTTTTCTCCTTTCGAAGCAAATTATCATGCCACTCCCAATCATCCACTGTTTCCCGCATTAATTCTATATCCATCTGCATACATTCTCTATGTAACTTGTTCCCTAATTATATGGTTATATAATATTAATTAGTTAAAAATAGTATTAGCATAATTTGTAGTATATATCTGTTAAATATATCTAATTAAGTCTTTTAGTATTTACATTTTTTCAATAATATATCCACTCTTCTCATTTTTATATAATTTTAATTTTAATATAAAACACATGTATTTTTCAATCATTTTACATCTAATGTGCTTTTCAAATATATCCAAATAAATTTCATTTTGTCTTGCTGATTTTTGTTAACAAAAACCCGTACAGACATAAATTACATTGTAACACTTGATTCTTACTCCAATTTTAATTTGTAATAAAAGTCATTTTTAGCAACATTATATTTAATAATGTTTTATCAACATTTGAAATTTAAATATCAATATTTTTTTGTTAACAGTCTTGAGTTAAAAGACTGAAAAAAAAACTTTATAAAATTAAAAGATCAAAATCAAAGTATTGGGTTGAAGATATATTTTTGCCAAAGTGATATGAGATTTTATATGAATTTTTAAAAATATTTAAATTATAGGATTAATACAATTTTTATCTCTCAGATTTTGTCCTTATTTTTATCCTGGTGTATAAATTTTATTTTATTTAAAATATTAATCCTTATAATTTAATAAATATTTAGACTATTTAATGAGCAGGATCCTGTATATATTAGTGGGGTACACACTGCAATTATTTTGTCTGCCTCTAATGCTGGTGGGAGATACGTGCTTTTTGCGTGAGATTATGCTTTCTGGTAAAACCATTGAAGCCGTGAAAACCAGCGCTCGTTTCAATGTAATCCATAATCTCAAGTGTTGGAATACTCGCCATATGATCAATAATGCGGTCTTGGGATGGGGGCATGCGCTCGAAAGATCGAGCTGCGCTCTTTGGAAATCTTTCAAAGGGACCAAGTAGAGGGGGCTCACTTCGGCAAAGACGCCTGTTATTGATCTGATATTCTTCACATACATTGAACGTCACGCTTTGGAAATTAATACAACTGGCATAATTAGTAGGTGATCTAGTGTACTAAATCAATGTAGAGTATTAGTTTAAACAAAAAATAATTAAATGAAAATAACTTCTGATCCGCACACTTGTTCATGAAAAGAGTGTTTAAATGTCAAAAACAAAAAGAGAAAAGAAAAAAGATAGAAAAGAAGGGTGTGGAGCCTGAAAGTGACAACAGAAGCGTATGGGTCCGCCAAATGTTAGGTGTGAAGTTTAGAAGACTTCCTGTTGCCCAGTTTGGATTCACATGAGCGTGGGCCAGGTACTTGTAATTATATGCTTCGAAACTATAAAATAATTAGATTGGATGAGTTGGCATGAACTTAGAATTAGAACCAGCTATAGATTTTATGATTGACTAATATAAATATAAAGTGATGGTAAAGTGAAAATTCAGAGAAACCCGGGGGGGGGGGGGATCATTTTCTTTTACAAATATATGAGCGCTGAATGCTTAATACTGAACATTTATTGTTTTCCTGGCATCCATGTTATTAGATATGGTAGTATAATCTCTCTTTTTTTTTCCCGTTTAAGTGATGTACTTTGTGCTTGGTACATCGGGCAAAAAAATTTGGTTAAAAAGTTGGAGCCCTGGAGTTATAGTGTTGGGGAGAAAAATGGAAACCCAAAATAGGTAAAAACACCTTTGACAACCTTATGATAAAGTAATTAGATAAGTGAATTTGAGAGAAATAAAGCTTAGAGCACTAGTGTGATGAGAGACACGCTTTCTCTAACTTGTATTCTTCTTGGTTAACTAATTATCTTTTCACATTGGGATTTGATTGGAATGTTGGCAAGTTGACGAGGCATAATTGCGTTGTGTTGTGGTGATTTCTTTAAGAAAAGACAAAAGCATTTTAGCAGAATCTGAACATGATATACAATCCAGATGATGGACTCAGTATTCCATAAACTCATTCCATCCTATAATGCCACCAAATCATAATATTAATTGGTGAGATTCTGGGAAAGCAATTTTGGAAGGACTAATAAAGATGACATTGGCAAAAGTATAAAACCAAATAATCAACTTTCTGTTTCGTTGGTTTTTAACTAGACAACCCAAAAAAGCTGTACCTGATGAACTGGTTCATCCCAAGGTGTTTCTCAAGACATGTACTTTGTCCTTGCCTCACAAATGATGAATTCAATAGCCCTTTCAATGATAAAGAAATTAAAATGGTCACTCCAATGTTGATACTGTCTCATCTTTAGTGCGGTAAATAACAAAACAACAAGTAGAAAATTTAAATAATACAGCTCAAAATCCTAAATAACCAACGGAAAATATACATGATTGGTGAAATAGATGCATCTAAAGAGCCACGCAGCATTTAAGAAGCTCTCACATCAGACGAGTGGAGACAACCTACGAAAGAGGCCGAATATAATGCTCTATTAAAAAAAAAAAAACATGGTTACTTGTACGATAATCAGGACAAGGCAATGTAGTTGAATTTGATGAAACATTTATTCCACTCTTGAAAACATCTTCACTGAGGGTTGTGCTTGCTATTGATGTTACTTTTGGACGGCAAATTTGGCAGATGGATATTAATAATGCCTTTTTAAATTGAGTTCTACAAGAACGTGTCTTGACGAGGCAACCAGAGGGATTGGAGTTCAAAATTTCCTCATTATGTTTGTTTGCTGTGTAAAGCATATCCTTACATCTATGTGGATGGCATTATTGTGACTGGAGATTCATCAAGGCTACTGAACTTGATCATCAACCCACTCAATACTCTGTTTACTTTAAAAGACTTGGGACAACTACTTCATTTTTGGGCCTAAGTCTTGGGTCTTTCATGCTCGGTCAAAATACAGAGCTTACCAACAGGGGTTGGGTCTAGTAGAATGGGCTAGTCCCCCACAACGTGGTGAACCAAGATTCGAATTCCCACTGGAAGAAGTGCCCACATTTAGTACCTGACAGTGTCTCGAATAGGATTGCCTCTAATAGGAGAATACCTATGTTTTAGCAAAAAAAAAAAAAACATAGAGCTTTGTGTTCATAAATTGAGAGAGCCGGTACTTGTTTGACGATTTTATTCTTCTCGTCTGATTTATTGGAACAATGTGCTTTTGAATAGTTTGAACTTCAAACTGTATTGTCGGATGTTATTGTGTCGGCAACATTTTGAACTTTGATGTTCTTGCTTGTTGAAATCTCATTGTCTATAAAAATTAAGCATATTGTATATTATCAAAGTAGTATCTGAAATTCTCAACACATCTAAAGGCGCCAGACTTGTGCTATTAACTTTACAATCAATGCAATTAAATGAAAAGCTGGCTAAGTTGTTTGAATATCAGCCTCTGCGTGCTTGTGGGCTAAGCTGATTAAGTGATTAGCATTTGTTCTTTATGCTAACATGCTGTATGCAGTTGCAAGCCATGGTGCATACATTTCCATATTTGAAGGTTTGAATGTTGTTTGAATATTGGTTTTTACCTTTCCTTTTCTTTTATCAATAGACTTGCAAAATAAAATTAACTCCCTTTTCCATTTTCCAGCACGGTATTCAATTTCTTGAACAAATTCTTCAAAATAGGAAATTAGATTTTATAGAGTGGGTCATTAATCACTATTGCTACAGAATTTGCACTTACATAAATTAACTTTCTAGAACATGGTTTTGTACGTGATTTGCCACAAGGAGAATTATCAGGATGTGTTCAACACTCTTCAGTTTTCTGAGCCATCTCATACTATGCAAGTTGATGCTATGGCCTGATCAGATGGTGTAGAAAGCACAAATTTGCAGATCCATTGGATAGATTTCTCCTACCACTGTCCAAAATTAAATACTCTGAAGACCTACAAGTAAATTCCTTTCGAATTTTAGGGTTTATTATTCTTTTTTGACTGTTTGTGTTGATTTATTTTTGCTGATATGACTCCTCTTTCGCATGTCTTCTAATTGCCACAAATAGAGGCAGATATGAGACATCAAAGTGACAGGAAAGAGCAAGAGGAGAAGAAAGCACGGAAAGTTGAATTTGCCTCTGGGGCAGCACAACCAGGAATTGTAACTGGTGTTCCAAGGATCAATGTACCCATTGCAGGCTATAAAGCAACCTAGTTCACCTATGGTATGGCAAAGGTCATTCTTGCTGTAGGGTTTCAGTCAGCTAAATGGTTGGTTTTATTTTGGTTAGAATTGGCATTACAAAATGCACCACCGAATGGCGTTATGGTGGTATATCTATGAGCTTTTTTTTTTTTTGGGGGATAATTCTTAATGCATGCGAGAAAGCATGCTCTTCTCTCGCTGTTGTCAGTGTGAATGGTGCCAATGGCATAGGCAAGTAAACCGAAAGATAAAATAAAGCGCATCAAGAGTAATTTTGTTAACTAATATCAAGAAAGTAAAATACAGTGAATGTAAATGTTAGGTATTTCATTCATTCTAACTAACAGTTTAATATTTGACCTAATAAAGTTTTCTTCATTATTGCTTACCATTATCTTTTGAAATTCGGACCGTAATAGATAGATTGGCATGATTTAAATCTTATTTCTAAATTCGGGTGAAAAAATAACTTAAATTGAGGTGAAAAAATAACTTATCTCTTATCTAGCCTGCTCACAGTTTAAGTCCCAATCAATTACACAACGTAAATGATAGACATAAACCTTATATTTAATTTCATTTATTGTTTTTTGTGCCAAATGAATATTGTTTCAAACAACTATCAAGAACTTCATGGTCAATTGTGACCAATCTCATTGAACTAATTAATAATCTAAATAACACAATTGAGCGCACCACAGTGATGTTGAATGAAAGCTTTATAATCACAACACACCAATTTTTGAGTCTTTTGTACATTAATGAAAACAAACCACACTTTGGGTAGAGTTTTGTCATGCATCACCCAGTTGTTTATGATAAAAAGAGAGTCTCATATATCAAATGATTGAGAATTCAACAAAAGCATCACAGCACAAACATCTGTCCATATTCATCAGCTTGTAGTCAATGATTTTGTAGTCCACACCTCGGATTAGCCACCTGCATTAATCAAGCAAGGAAACGAAAAATACTATTGAGTGTATTCTACAAATATTCATGTTATCAAATATAAATCATTTTGTAGTCAATGCGTCAAAAACCCTTATTTGTTTTCTTACTTTGAAAACTGTTTTTTGTTTTTAAAATTAAAAAAAAAATAACAAGGCTTGTTTTGTAATTTGTTGTTAATTAAGTGTTTTTAAAAACCAAAAAACAGATATTTGTAAAAACTCAAAAACGAAAACAACTTTTAATTATTTTCTTGTTTTTGTTTTCACATTTCCTTTTTTTTTGTTTGGAAAAATGGGAAAACCTTTTTTTTTCTCTACTTGATGTCTTTTTCTCTATTTAAAAACTTGAGTTCTCATTGAAACTTCACTTTCCAGTCTCAATATATTTATTTTCAAATGTAGATTTTTGAAACAATTAACCAAGCAGATTTTTTTTTGGTTCCAAAAGTTGTTTTAAAAAAAAACTTTATAAAAAAATTTTGAGAAAAAAAAATAAAAAAAACAAAAACAAACAGCCTTTCTGTTTTATCATTCTGTTTTGTAAATATATATCATATTTAGTTGAAAAATTGGGTTAAATAGTTGGGGGAATCTAATTATCAAACTCATCATTTTTGAAATATGCCAGCCGTTTTTCTTCTTCTTAATCACAGTTGATCTCTTTAATATAAGCAAAAGTGATTCACTAACTCAACCGATACAATACAGAGAGAATGTACAGAAACAGAAAAAATTTATAAAAAAGTTAAAAAAAAAAACACTCACTCACAAAAAGATGGCTCCTCTGTTTCATCCTTTAATATTGATATTATAGTAACTACTATTGGAAAAGAAATTGAAATAAACTTCAACAAGCAACTCATATCTTTTAGTGATAGTAAAGCACAGACAAATATAACAAAAACATACAAATAATTTAAGAAAAAGAAAAAATTTGGCGTATAGGGAGAAAAAAAGAGATGCAAGTTTTTTATTTTCAAGCTTGTCCCCCTCATATATGAGGCTTTTATTGATATCATATACCACTAGGAAAAAACACAGCCGATAAGCAGAAAAATCATAAAAGTAACGAACCTGGAAAGAATGATAACATGGATGATGGACTTGTCCTTCTATATATTAACACTATCCTGCAGTAACAAATCACAATATTAGCTGCCTAAAATATAAGGTAATTTTGAAAAGAGACGTCATTGGCATGAGCACGATACAATCAATTTTCTATTTCCTTGGTCATTAACAACACATTTTCCGAAACAATATTTGTTAGTGTGGGTATGTCATACCTTTACTGAGGATAGCATTTCTATTGTTTTGTTAAGGTCCCCTTTATCCTTCCATTTCATCTCATGCTCTTCTATTTTTACTCTAGACAACTCTGGTGTTTCCAATACTCCTGGACAAAACATCTTCATTTCAAGACATCCAGTTAGTTCTATCACTTTCAATTCAGGGAATTCAAATGTTTGACTCTGTGAAGAGAACATCTTCAAGCTTGGCATATCAGTAAGTTTGATCCGCCGCAATTGGTTGAATGTGATTCCACCTTCTACATCTTCGTTGTTCTCATTCAATACAATTTCCTCCATCTTTTTGCAATCATTTATCTTCAACCCTAAGAGACTCACCAAGCTTTTGGCAGTTGAACTTGTCACCAAATAGACGAGTTGATGACATCCAGATATAGACAGCTTCCACAAATTTTGAAATGAAGCAGAGGATGGTGCCAACTTGACCAAGCTATGACAACTTTCAACTTCCAGGGATTTTATTAGGTCTTGATGAATTGGTGGTAGCTGAGAAGCATCCTTCCATATGCTCTTGAGTTGATCCAAATAGGCAATGTGTAATTTTTCAACTAGTGGGATTTTTCCCATAAAATCAAGAATCTCATCCTGTGAGGGGAATATCTCCCCAAAGGAACTATGCTCCACATAAAGCTTATC
>NW_021637066.1:55000-72068 GCF_004799145.2 Neltuma alba
TTTCATAATTAATTTTGAAAAAGAAATAATTATATTAGCCACGACAAAAAACAATAATGCCGACACATTTCACTGTGTATCGCATTAATCATTAAATTAGGACGTAATTGTTTGGGATATTTTATAATTAAAGTTATGTAATTAAAAAAATAACTGCTCCCTCCAGTTCTTTTTATAAAAATTTGAAATTTGAATGGTCTTAGTTTTTTTTATAAGAGCCACCTGGATTGTCACAACATTTAATGTGTTTTTATCTTTTTTGTCTCTAATTAATTTTATACATTACATTAATTAAAAGGCTGACAACTTGCTATATTATCTTATCTTTCATTTTTTTCTCATTACTACTCTATTTTCTCTCTTATTTTTTCCCCCATAACTAAGGGTATATGTGGGAAAAAAATTCATTTCTTATTGAAACATTTCGCTGTGTATCCCATTAATTAATTAATTATGATGGAATTGTTTGGGATGTTTTTGGGATGTTTTATAATTAAAAAATGATAACTAAAATTTTAGTAGAAACTTCAAAACCGAAACATGTATAGGTATATTTATATTAAATATCATAACAATGGAACGTTTATAGATTCATATTTTTGTAAAAGCTGGAAATAGGAAGAATGGAGCATTCTAGACGTACCTGTTGGTAGAATGTTTTGTTAAGATTGGTGTCCCAAATTTCATGTTCTCCATACCTATCTTGTGACAGTAGAACGCTTTTAAGAGATGGTGTGTCAATGAGTCCTGGAGAGAATACTTTGAATTTCGGACATTCTGTTGTGATCAGCTGTTCCAATAACGGAAATCTGAAAGTATAATTGTAGCGGCAAAATCTCTTCAATTCTCGTAACCCTTCAACTTTCAAATGCTGCAACTTGCTGAAAATGACTTCCTCATCGTCATCATCCTCTCCTTCCTGCTTCCATATAATTTCCTTTATGTTAGAGCACCAACTAATTGAGAGACTTGTGAGATGGACCAAGCTTCGAGCAACTGATGACGTCATCAAAGTGGTCAACTCATAACAAGATGCCACGCACAGATGTGTGAGATTTGGTGAAGAAACTAAGAGTGGTACCAAGCTCGTGATATTGTGAATAACCCGAAGAGTCAATTTTATTGGAAGAGGAACATCATCCCCTCCAGAAGCCTTCTTAATGTGACCCCACAGTGTCAGCTCCTCTAAATTTGGAAAGCTCTTCAACAATTTGTATGAAATAGTCGTTGCTTTATCACCAACATATAGATGAAGCAGCTTTACTTTGGGGAAGCGATACGTTGAAAGCTGGCCACTCCCTATCATCTCAGCTCCTTTACCCCACAATGTCAACTCCTCCAAATTATGAGTGACCTACACAATACATAAATCATAACTAAATGTAACAACTAATCAATGCGTCAAAATCCAGCCGTGTGCAGTTTTTTAGGAGGATATCTTCAAATTTAAATTTGATGCATCCACAATTTTGACGTACGTGTATTTTGTAACTACAAATAATAATTATGATACATTAAAATGAATATAAATTTCTAAACTGGAGTTTCTATCTTTGATTATGACATACAAACATTATTTCTTCCTTCGTTAGTTTTTTAAAAAAAATTATCAAATTAAAGCTAATAAGGGCTTGAAAAAAGAAAAAAAAAATCCCCTCCCTTGATTCAATGACACACCTCTTTTCCTTGGAGATGAAAAGCTGAGATTTGGAGTCTCACTTTTTTAAAAAAGAAAAAATAGAAAATTATTTAATTAATTTCTAATATCTAATATTAATTAAAATAATTATTATGAATTATTCTTTTTTAGCTTTTCAAGTGAATAACCAAATTAATCCCAAACTACATTATATTCTAATAAATGGTTTAGTATCAGGAATAATTCACATACTTGAGTACTCAAAAATATCAAATTCAAACGTGCTCTTAGACTGTGAAACAAAATATGTTTCATTATTTATTTTAATGCTTAAAGTTATTTTCTGCTCTTTTATTAGATTGTTTTTAAAATAAATAACACATGAATAGCCAATTTAGAGATGTACCTTGTCATAGGATAGTAGAGGATATTTTGAGCCTAATGAGCTCCCTTCCTCATGTATTTCTAATGAACTTGAGACCTCCTTTTCAAATATCTCCAATTCATCACAACCTTCAATAGATAATCGATAAAGATGTGGCCATTCTAATGTGTGTCTCTGTGGATAGAAATTCCTCAAATTTCTAAGCGAAGAAAGCTCAAGGAAAGTCAACTTGGGAAACTTCAACAGAGGAGCAATAGATTCTGAAACTTGATCTTTTGCAACAATCACCCCTATACCACAATCACTTATTCGAAGCTCTTCAAGATCACAAAGCATGCCTTTGGCTATAGATGCAGGAAACAGACTAGTGAGGCTTTCACAATAGGAAACACGCACGCTCCTTAGACTTGGGAAGGAGACATCTCCTTCATAGTAATTGCTCCACACATTCTTTAATTTTCGCAATCCACATAGCGTTAACTTTTTCAGTGGCACAATCACTGATGATGACTCCGCCTCTTTATAATCATTCAAGTCTTCAAAATCAAACACCAACTCCAACCTGTCACAGCGCCTAACTTCTAGTTCTTCCAAGTTGTTTAAAGATTTCAGCACACGAAGGGGCACCAATTTCACAAAGCCACAATTTTCCACAAACAATGTTTTCAAGTTCCTAAATGAGTTGTGTGAAAGTTGGTCCTCCCATATCAATGGAATCAAACCGATTGAATTAGATAATCGCACTATCTCTAATTTTGGAAGCAACACCTGTAGTTTACAGAAAATATGATCAAATGAAAATCACTTTTAGTTCGTAGGCTTACTTTTCATGAAAGATTGTTTAAATGTCTAGATAAAACTCTCATCCACAATATTTTTCAAGAGATTGCTGAAAGTTCAATCTGAAATTCCAAGTTAAAAAAAAAAAGTAATCAAAAAATGAAAAAAAACTGTAAAATGCCATTTTAGCAAGCTTAATACCAAAGCAAGTACTT
Organism: Neltuma alba; assembly: GCF_004799145.2. Classification (NCBI taxonomy): domain Eukaryota; kingdom Viridiplantae; phylum Streptophyta; class Magnoliopsida; order Fabales; family Fabaceae; genus Neltuma; species Neltuma alba. The sequence continues at coordinate 58,020 of NW_021637066.1, forward strand.
CTAGTGAATGTAATTTTTGCAGATACGTTAATTAAAAAAAAAGAACAAAATAAGAACAAACTTGAAAAATGCCACAATAGCCTGACAACAAAGTAAACAATTCTAGTAAAAATTAATTTTTGCAGGTAACTAAGTTTGAAATTTTGTCAGAAAATTAAAACAAAAAAAATAAGAATAATTACAATGAATAGTCATCAAAACCACGAGCCACATTCTCAGATATTTTAGTGACAAGGACAATTTCCAAAAATATCAAATTAAGGTGCTTTTAGGCTGACAAATAATTTGAGGCATCATTATTTATTTTAACACTTGGAGTTAGCTTTTCTCTTTTATTAGTTAATTTTAAGTCATTCAAAAAAAAAGAAAGCTACAACCTTCCATAATAGCCTAGCAGCAAAACAAGTAATTCTAGTGAAAATGATTTTTGCATACAAGTTTGAAGCTAAGTTTTGTAGGAAGATAAAATAAGAAAAAATGTGAATAAAATAATCTGAACATACCTTGTTCAAAAGCGACTCAGACATTTTATTGGATATGTTATTTGTTGCTGCTTCATGATGTGCTGAGTTCCAAACAATGGACTCAATAGCATCGTTACTTTCAATCTGAAGATGCCTTAAATGCAGAAATGATCTTCCATCATGACCATGTAGAACATTTTCAAGCCCATTAGATCCATATAAACACAAATCTTCAGCTCCTTTCATCAACTTTCGAACCCCAGGCTTCAAATAGATATCACTCTCAAGCTCAAGTTTCAATACCTTTGAAGTTTTATAGCTGACCGTCCACCATTTCCAGGGCTTCCCAATGAGTATTTTGTATCTCATCAAATTCATATCTAAGAACAAATTCTCCGGCAACATCGAGACATTAGGAATATGAATATCTAGAGAACAGATTGGCAAGCCCTTCAACTCGTCAAGACTCGCGTTTTCATTAGCTTCAGTAGATCCTTCAACTTTCCACTGGTGAAAGCTATTTCCCATAAGCAAAACCCCAATTTTTTGAAGCTAGATAGCAGTTTTGGTGGAATCACTTTGAGCTCGGAGCAATGGGCTAAATTCAACATTTGTAAAGAAGTTAACTCTGCCAATTCAATAGGTAGTTGTTGAATTTCAGAGTAAGCAAGACTTAGGACTTCTAACTTCTTCAAGCTTCCAACCTCAATTATGTTTCCTAGCAAACAAGAGTGGAGACACAATGTTTTTAGTTTTTGCAGGAACATGAGTGATGCTAGTGACGAAATATGCACATTGGTAAGTGCCAACACTTTCAGCTTCTTTGATGATTTGAAAAACATCCTAGGTATGGCCAAATCACGTTTTGTGCTGTCTAGCAGAAAGAATTCTAATCTTGGACCATGAAGCTCTTCTGGAAGGTCACTGATGTCACTCTTTTGCAAGCAAATTCCCTTGTAGTCTTCAAGCTTATTTTTTTCAGGCCATTCTTTCAAGCTTCCATGCCTCACAATGAATGCATTTAATTCATCGGTTGCAATCGATATTGCAAGATCTCGAAAGACATCATGTATTGTAAAGTAATGACTAGAAAAGCTATCAAGAAATAAGTTTAATGATTTTAGATTACTTACGGCAGCAGAGACTCCAATGCGGGCATCTTCTATGTCTTCTATGCCGTCAAGAATATCTAACCCCATAGAGTACATGAGCAGGTCATCAATTGAGGGATCATGGGACAGCATGGCGGAGAGCAAGAAGATACGTTTTTTCTCTAAGCTTAGACAATCATAACTCGACTTCAATATCACATCCACCTCTTTAATTCCTGTGATGTTTCTCCTTAAAGGATGATTCAATCGTTTACAGAAATCTTGCCACTCATCTAGATTTTTTCCCTTTAGTGCCTTGGCAGCTGCTGCAATCGCTAATGTCAAGCCATGACACTTTCGAACAATCTGATAGGCTATAGATATCAAGTTGTCAGGAGTGCTTGAGTCAATAGGAAGTTCAGAAATCCTCTTGAACAACTCTAATGCTTCATCCTTTGACAAAACGTCCACTTCGATAATTTTTTGACATTTCATGCCATTTGACAGCAAACTCTTATTCCTTGAAGTTAGTAAAATTTTGCAGCGTTCATTCTTTTTGCTAGAACTTCCAACATCAACAAAGGGAATTCCAACTTCGCCTAAATCAAGTTCCTTCCAAAGATTATCCAATATTAGGAGCATATTCTCCTCTTGCTTCAACCTTTCACATAGACGATAAGCTCTTACTTCAAATTTTTCATTGAGTTGAAAACCCAGCTTCTCTGCAATCTGGCCTTGAATCTTCTCAACGTCCAATTCATTAGAAACAGTTGCCATGATCACCTTTTTAAACATGTTTTGATTCTTCGCCTTCTCTGCCACCTCTTTAGCTATAGTGGTCTTGCCAACACCGCCAAGCCCACACAATCCGACAATATTAACACTAGGATTATCTAAGAGCTCCATAATTTGATTCACAATTTGCGTTCTAGAACCAATCCGTTCGTTGCTTTTTCTGTTGAGTAATTCTGGCATCGATGGGGGAGGAACAGGATATGCAACCCTATCAAAGTTTCTCTTCCCATAGATTTCAACAACTTGCTGTGCCATTTCCTTTGCTCTTTTGCTTAGTTTATAACGTAGCCACAGGTTGGGACAGGAAGTCACGCTACACTCTGTTTTTGCTTGACTCTCTTCTTCATGAAACATTTGTGTTTGCGTTAAAATCTCATCTACTTTGCGCAACCAATGCTGAACTTTCTCTTCAATTTGTTCTAAATTTTTTCTAGCATTATCTATTTGCTGTTGTTTGGAGCTTCTCTCAAGGGTGAGTTCCTTAAGTCGTTCATTGAGCTCCTCAATGTTTCTGTGATACTGAAACAGATAACGAAGCTGCTCCCAAGTTAGATCGATCACTAGATCCCGGAACTTGTCAGCCAAACTACTCAATGTTCCGCAAGTGATATCCATTGAATATGCACTCTGTTAAAAACATATCCAAAACTCAATTAAACTTGGGTTGTGAATTGATGCAGAAATATTGGCACCCTTCAAACAAATGTCTCACCTTTTTTGTTCGAATTAATGACGATGCAAAACTTGATTTCCACTTTCCCCTGTCTTTCCTTTTTCACCCTGTGGAAATCAAAGCAAGAGTTTGGTCATTCAAATGATCACGATTGACAATATTAAATTATTTGCAGTCAGAGTATTTTTTGTTTTCATTCATGCAATATCAAGACATGATCACTAAATTTTGCACCCCTGCAAATAGATATTTGAAATTCTAGAAACGTCACCATGCAGGTGAGGTAAGGTGATAGGCAAGCTTATCATTAAACAATTAGGACATAAATTTAAAGTGCAGTTTTCTTTCTTCTTGAAGGAGCATAAAAAACCAGCAAAGTTAAAAATGATCACAAAAAATGCAAAAGGAGAAAACTTATGATTTTCTTTTATTTTTTAATAAGAAAAAGAGAAAGAAAAACAAAAATCAGAAAAGAAAAATTGCAGAAAAAATGTTTAAGAACAAGTTGAGAAATCAAGAAACAAGAAGTAAGGAATGCTGTGCAATTATGAAAGAAGACAGAGAGAACCAACAGAAATATAGCATAAATTGCCAACACCGCCGTGGTGTAGTGGCACGTTGGTTGCCTTGGGTGCAACAGGTCGCGGTTTCGATCCGCTCCACAAGCACTAGCTTGTTGATGTTGATTCAAAAAAAAAAAAAATATAGCATAAATTAGTAACTAGTGCCAAGAAAAGGAATAAAATTCAGGAAAAAAAAAATTCTGAGAAAATGCCAAAGAAGAAGCAGGCATGAGGCTTTGGGAGGAGTAGATCGCCAAGGCTCTCGTGCATAGAGGAGTCAATGTAGCATAGAGCGATGAATGAGACCCACATTAATTAAAAAGAAGAGGGCTGCATTAAAGTAAAGGCACTATTTTGAAGTTGATTTGGAGCACATGACATTGGCAAAACACATAATGTCATTTGTTACGAAGATAGAAATTGAGATTGAGAAAACAGTGTTAGCATAAAAAATTGATTATTACACGGTGGCGTGTAGGGTCTGAAGTGACAAAAAAGCACGTGGTCCCCCCACGATTGTTACTTTACTATTCTTTTTGGTTTTAAAATTATAAACTAATTAATTAATTCACATGAATTAAAAAAATCACTCATTTAATTATTTATATTGAAATAAATTACAACATAGCATATAAATTATACAGTTATCTTATTTAAGATTGTTGAATGCTATTGCCAAAATACTTTTTTTAAGGAAAAGGCAAGAACATAGCGTTGCGAAAATGTGTTGAAAATTGTACAAAACAAACCACCTTTACATTTTCAAGATTTCATTTTCATATGCCAAAATATTAATTGATTGTTAAATTACACATTTTAAGCCAAAATATCTCTCTCTAATAAAATGCTGTTCAAAATTAATTCAAAATTATAATTTCATAACATATATTTGCAAACTTGTTTTATTCATATATTAAATTTAAATGTCTAATTCATGTGAACTCCGTGTTTTCAACCTCAGGGACTAATTAATGATTCCAACAGTAAAAGCTAGAAGAACCAATTAGTCAAAGTTTCAATAAAATTAATATTTAATGGATCGAATTATACATAGTTAAAGACTTAAAGTTCAGTCAATAATCAAATTAAAATTATGAGACCAAAATGATTAATTTTTCCCTCAAAAAGCTCGGATTTTAGCCCCCCCAAAAAAATACAAGGGGGCATCCTTGGAGATAATGTAAAACTAGGGCAGCCACACCTTAATAAGTAACTTGCCCTCAATATATGGTTGGAAGTTGGAACAAGTTTCTTCTTCTTTTGGTTGGTTGGTTGCTGTCTATATTCAGAAACACAAGAATATGCTGCAAAAGTTGAAAAACAGATTGAACTTAGTAAATATAGATCAATTAAACACAGACTGACATGGATATATATTTTCAAACTTACAGTAGTGACCGATGTGAAACTTTGCAATTTCAAGGTGTATGTAAACCTCAATCTCCCAATAGTAATCAGCTTTCCTCAGTGTTCCAACACAGATCAAGCAAGAGACACCTCTCTTTTTATGGTGTTTTGAACAATTTTGAGAAACAAACGCTTCATAACAATAGAAGACAACTATAAAATGCGAAAGTTTACAGAGAAAGATGACGAACTTGTGAAATTAAACAGGAAAAAACAATATCAACTAAGCAACAAAATATCAGAAATACGATGAAAAAGCAGTTTTTTTAAAAAATATTTTTGGGATTTTTTTCCTGGAAAAAATATCACAAAACCAGAAAAATAAAGTTGAAAATGATCACAACAAAGAAGAGCCGGAAAAAAATGCAAAAGGAGCAAATTCAGGATTTCCTTAAGAACATTTCTTTTAATATGGGTGAGACAGAGAGAAAATAGAAATCAGGAAAAACAAGCAAAACCCAAAACGCCCAAAAGACGTTAAGGAAAAAAAGTATTAGCAAGGAGCGATGTGAACAGTGAAACCATGAAAGAAGATTTAAGAGCCAACGAAAGTTGCAAAAACAGTAAATTCAGAAAGTAAGGAAAAGGAAATCAGAAAGTGGAAATGCAGAGATGATGAAGCAAAAGAAGAAGTTGAGAAAGCAGTAGAAATTTGCAGCAGGGACAAAATGGGAGATTTGTTAAACTATGGAGAAGAAGAAGCAGATCTGAAGCTTTAGGTGGGAGGAGTAACTACAAAGTGGAGTCAAGTCAATGCAGAATGGCCAGGACACAGGACACCAGGGGGTTCATATTATTATTATTATTGGGGGGGGAAAACACGTTGTACGGTTTAGGAGAATTATTTGCGTGTCCTTTGTTCCAAACAGTGTTGAAACTCTTTTTTAAATTATTAACTTAATTAGCTAATTTAAGAAAATTAAAAATTAAAAAAATTCCTTAATTACCACATGCAATAAAATGGGCTTTCGCATTATTTATGAAAAAAATTACTTAATTATGACATATATTACATGATTTTTTAAAAATATTTTTGTGTATTATTAGATTGTATATCAATCTGAGTTTAGACAAATTAATTTTTAAAAAAATGAATATAATATTTTAAGAGAAAATGACAATAAAATACCACTTGAATTTCAAAAAGACAAATAAGGCACCTGAATAAACAAAATGACAAATAGGGCACTGGGTACCAATCTGGAATTCATATTTTCGGCTAAAAGACCAAAATGCCCTGATGAAATGCGGGAAGACCGACGCTGAAAGTGAGAGAAAGGAGAGAGGAAGACCGACGCTGATGAAATGCTGGAAAAAGGAAGAAGAATGTTGGAAATACTATTATCTTACTCCTTCGCATCACCATTCTGTAGAGATTGTTGATTTTGGTTGTGGGAAAGAGGATTTGTAGTGAGAGAGGGAGTGAACCAAAGCGGAAATTAGAAAACAATAGCAAGCAATTACGTAACGTAACTGCTGTCATATGCCTGCTGGTTTTTGGTAAATCCCATTACGTGAATGGTAATTTCACTATATATGTAGTTAATTATGAATTTTATAAAATACATATTGTGATTTACAACTTTTGTAGTGAAAGTGACTACTTTGTTAATGGGTTTTGCAACCTGTTTTCAGGAGATAAACAACTTGTTTGTAAAAACTAATAAAAGTGACAACTTTTGTAGTCACGTTGAATTAACTGGTTGCAAAAGCCATTTAAGAAGTGGTCATTTTCACTATAAAAGTTGTAAATATCACTGTGTTTTTTGTAAAATTCAGCGTCAAATTTTATTGATTTTTAGAAACAAGTTGCTCATCCCCTGAAAAGAGATTGCAAAACTCATTTAAGAAGTGGTAATTTTCACTACAAAAGTTATAAATATCACTCTATGTTTTGTAAAATTCAGCATGGAATTTTATTGGTTTTTAGAAACAAGTTGCCAATCCCTTGAAAAGAGGTTGCAAAACTCATTTAAGAAGTGGTAATTTTCACTACAAAAGTTGTAAATATCACTTTATGTTTTGTAAAATTTAGCATGGAATTTTATTGGTTTAAGAAACAAGTTGCCAATCCCTTGAAAAGAGGTTGCAAAACTCATTTAAGAAGTGGTAATTTTCACTGTAAAAGTTGTAAATATCATTCTATGTTTTGTAAAATTCAGCATGGAATTTTATTGGTTTTTAGAAACAAGTTGTCAATCCCTTGAAAACATGTTAAAAACCCATTGAAGAAGTGATTATTTTCACTACGAAAGTTGTAAATCTCACTATACGTTTTGTCAAATTTAACGTGAAATTTTATTAGTTTTTACAAACAAGTTGTTATCTTCTGAAAACAGGTTGCAAAACCTATTAACAAAGTAGTCACTTTCACTACAAAAGTTGTAAATCACAATATGTATTTTGTAAAATTTATAATTAACTACATGTATAGTGAAATTTACCATTCACGTAATGGGATTTACCAAAAACCAGCAGGCATATGACAGCAGTTACATTACGTAATTGCTTGCCATTGTTTTCTGATTTCCGCTTCGTCTTTCCCACAGGTTCACTCCCTCTCTCACTACAAATCCTCTTTCCCACAACCAAAACCCACCAAATCAACAATCTCTACAGAATGGTGATGCGAAGGATTTAGTTTCGTCAACTGGAGGGGGTTCGGTTTCGTGGAGTGGAGGGATTGGTTTCATCGAGTAGAGAGATTCGGTTTTGCTGAGGGGAGGGATTAGTTTCACCGAGTAGATGGATTGGTTTCGCCAAGTGGGGGCAGTTTCTCTTTCGCTGAGTGGGGGGAATTGCTTTCGCTGGGAGGAGGCGATTTCTACCTTTCTCTATCTCCTCAATTTTCAAACACAATAAGGGCAATTCAGTCTTTAGGCCAAAAATCAAAATTCCAGATTGGTACCTGATGCCTTCTTTGTCATTTTGCTTATTCAGGTGCCTTATTTGTCTTTTTGGAATTCAAGTGGTATTTTAGTGTCATTTTCTCATATTTTAAATAATTTATTTTTTTAAATTTTTTTAAATTAATTAATTAAACCTTAAGTTAAAGACTGCATCTATTTAAATAACGAAAGGGCACCGACACTCCGACAAAAATCGGACGTGCTCCTGAAGCAAGGGGGTTCCACTTCGGGCGTTCTTTATGGTGGAAGCGCTGGGTAATTACCAGAAATAAAATAACTTGTGATATTTTCAAGTAGAATTTTAAGAAGCATTCGTGTTGTTTTTTACTTCAAAAAAAACAATGAAAAAACTCTTTTACAAGTAGTTTTACTTTTCTTAAATTTTTGATTTAGTATTTATGTGTTTCTTAATCAAATTATTTAATTTTATTCCATTAGAATTATCAGCTCCTGAAATTTGCCTATTTGCATTGTCAACTACTATTAACAATGCTAACCGAATAAAATTAAATATTTAATTGAGAGGAAAACATTAAATATTAAATTAAAAATTAAACGAGAAAGTATAAGTATTTTCAAAATAATTTTCTCCCGAAGCAACAAAATTATATAAATAAATTTGGCGATGATCAAAACAAACAACACTACTCATGTGAACCACACTAAGTTACATAACCGTCATATAATAATCTTATCCATTATAATTTGGAGACTTTTATACCAACTCTAATTAACAATATGAGCATCCACTAAAGCAAATTTATAGCATTATATACAAACTTCCTTCTATTATTATTTTTTATAGGGTTAAAGACCATTTTTGTTTATAGAAGTATTTTTGCCTCAGACATGGGGTGAAGACTCCATTGGTTTTCATTGTTGAGAAATGGAAAGAAAGGCTCAAACCCCCTCATTTCAAGTTGGTTTGTTGAAGAGGCTAGTCCGTCACAATGTGATGAACCAAGATTTTCTATCAAAATAAGATTGTTTCTAATAGAAAGACACTTATATTTTAACAAACAAAAAAAAAAAAAGACTTGTTAAGAGAGTGATGGAAAGAATGGCTTTGTGGAGTCTAAAAGGGACAAAAGTAGCGTGTGGGTCCGCCAAACATTCGGGGAAGACCGAGAGAATACTTCCTGTATACTTTATTTTAAAACCATATTTTTCTTTTAAACTGTTTTATGATTGGTGATTTCTGGAGTTCATGCTTCTGCTGGTTGTCAAGAGAAAATATTATAAATTTAGGAGACCTTAAATTGAAATCTTACATTTATGATTAAATTTAACCCTCCAATGAACTTTTATATTGATAACTGGAGGTAGTATTATATAATCACTTTGCAAAATCCATCTCCCAGCTTATTTTACAATTCTGCAGTGCTCGCTCCTCACCTCTTACAAAAGGTGTTCCTCAACTTTGATTATTTCTAAAATTGTTTCTTTAAATAAATCCATTTATTATCGAATATCTCTGTTTTTCTATCAAATCCGGTTGTACTCGTATGTGGGGCAATTATTTATGATAGTTTTACTTGGATGGACTTGATTACGAAATGCCTGCAGCTTAAAAGTCTAACTAAGAAGACAACGTTTATAAGTGACAAAATTTAGAATTGCCATTAACCACGAAGGCAATTTTTAGAAAGAACATATTGAGAAATACACTCCAGTCCCTATTATTTGTCACCTATAAGAAGAGATTTTGGTCTGTTTTTATTTGTCACTTGTAACATTTTTAATACATTGTTTTCAATTTTGCCTATACTAGTTATTTAATAAGAACAAAAGTAAAAGATTTCATCTATTTAATACTTTTTTTAATACATGAGAAACTCCTCCAAATGACAAATAAAAAGGAACAAAATGGTACTCATTTAATCTATAATCCCTCTTTCTTCCATTCAAAAGCAGAGCATTTTGATAATTAGGAATCCATCATGTGAATCTGTCCCTAAGTAAGTGAAAAGCTATCATATATCATAAAATCACTCCTATCAAACTACTACATCTCATGCTAAATATAAGATCTAGTTAATTAATTTGAAAAATTAAAAATTAGTAAATTTCTTAATTCTAACATAAATAACGCAACCTCTCTAAAATATTTATACGAGTTATTAGATTACATATTAATTTATAAACGAAACAAAATAGTTTTAAAAAATTAATAGATCTAAATAATTTAAGTTATTTTAATAATTTTTTAATATTTTTAAATTAGTTAACTAAATTTTATATTAAAGATAAAAAGTAGTAATTCAAAAATTTTAAAATCGAGAAGCAAAACTGAGAAGGAAAGGTGTGAAAGGAACAGTGAGCATAAGGAAATGGAATAGAAAAGGCATCATCTATGGGGATATCAATATCATATGTTCGTATCACGTTGTATAAAATGTAGACATCCATCTATTCTTCTTCAACTCAAAATAAAGTAAAAAAGATAAAGTGGCTCGTGAATCATGAGAGAGAGGGGCGGGCTTAGGGTTGGCTTGATCTGGTCAGCGTCCTTAGCGGCAGCAGAGACACGTCACATGTGAGAGCAGTGACAGTGGGTAAGCAAAGGAAGTGGCTTTTATTTCAGATGTTCACAGTGGAGAGACGTGAGGGGGCTGTTCTTGTTGACGTTGTGGGGCATTGTTCGTACGGGATATTGAATGAAACAAGGAACATGAATACATGATTATAACAGCCGTCCTTCTGTTTAGTTACCATAAATTGTATATTTTACATTGAGTAATTATTTTGAATGGTGATAATTTGATCAAATCTATTTTTTTTAGTTGTAATAATTTGAGTATATTTTACATATTAATTATTTACTTTGATTTTTTTCAAGTGTTTAAGTATTAACAAAACTCTGTAAAAGTATTGTCAATGCCATTAATAGCGCTGATAGCATTAACAACAATAGAGAATTGAAGTGCCAGTAAAAAAATGCAAAAAGCTGTTAATTCAGGATTTTTCTTTTTTCTTTTTTGGTCGAGAAAAGACTAAAAAAAAGGAAAACACAAAAGAAACTGCGGAGATAATGAAGTGAAAGAAGAAGCTGAGAAAACAGTAGAAATTATGAGAAGGCAGAAAATAGGAGATTTGTGAAACTTGGAAGAAGAAGGAGCAGATCTGAAGTTTTAGTTGGGAGGGGTGGTTGCAAAGTCTCTGGTTTAGATAGCATTCGAGTCAATGCAAGGGGTGTTTGGATAGAAACCAAACCATGGTTTCAGAAGTGTTTTTACGGATTACGAAGTAAGTAAATATGTGGAGGAGATATCTCGTTTTGCATTCAGAAAAGTGCTTCTGAAACCATGGTTTTGGGTTTCCCTAACACCCCCGCAGTCTAGTTCAGACACCGTGCGGTTCCTAGCAGTGTAGTAGTATTATTATTAGGAGGGAGAAACACGTTTTAATGTGTTTTTCTTAATTAAATTTTGGGTTAATATAATATTTAATTCTTTAAGTTTATCTTTATTTTGGTTTTAATTCCTCAAGTTTCAAATCATAAATTTTGGTTTTTCAAGAGACAAAATGATCTAAATTTTTATTAGATTATAGAAACTAATATTATAAATAAAAAAACTTGAAAATAGGGAAAGGAACGCTGAAAATAGGAAAAAGGAAAAGAAAAGGCATGATTAGGGGGATATCAATATCTATATTCATATTACCTCATAAATAATCTAAACGTTCATTTATTTTTGAAAATTTTTAAAAAAATAATTTTAAAATTTTAAAATTTTAAATTAGTATTGATTACTATATTCATGAAAAAAATATTACACATACAAAAATAAATGATAACATATTTTTGTAATAATTTTTTTTTTAAATTTCAAAATTCAACTGTCTTTTTTTAAAAAAAATTTAATTCAAAAAATAGAGTGAAAATGATAAAGGGGTTCATGAATCGTGAATCGTGAGCGTGGAACAGGTTTAGGGTTGGCTTTATTTGGTCAGTGTCCTTAGTGGCAGGAGAGACATGTCCCATGTGAGGGCAGTACGAGTGGGGAAGCAGAGGACACGGCTTTTATTTCAATGTTCACACTGGGAAGAACGTGGGGCAGCTGTTGTTGTTGACATTTTGGGGCATTGTACGTAAGGAATATTGAATGACATCATTGGAGTTATGGTCGAAATAGTAAGCAAAGGTGAAAAACGTTTTTTCATCAGATTTGAAAAATTATATCTATTTCATGTGAAGGTTGATTGAATGAACATTGATACTTGCTGATCAATCCGCCTGTATTGGTTCAATGACTCATCAGTAACACAGTGAATAAGCATATGGCAAAACCAATGACTCAACACTGCGTTGCTTGTTCAGGTAACTTCATGTGATATTATCGATTACGTACCTAGAATCTATTTTGCCTTATACGCTAGTAGAGCTGGGAATCAGGGCTGGCCCAGCCCTCCAGGGCTGGCCCTTCAGGGCTGGCGGGCTGGCTTAAAAGGGCCGGCCCTTCAGGGCTGAAATTTTAAAAAATACCCCATTTGCTAGGCCCGGCCCTTAAGCTACAAGGGCCAAGACTAGCCCGCGGGCTTTGGCCCTCCCTTTAAGAAAAAATATTATTTTTTTATACTTATCAAATTTTTTTATAAAAATATAAAATAAACCAATGAAATTATTAATAAAACACATAAATATGAATAAAGTTAAATCACAAAATATAAATATCATCATATATAAATATTCATCAACATCTAAGAACATCTAAAACATTCATTAACAAGATAACAACATCTAAAAAGTTTTATTCTATAATGCAATTGTGCAATAAATAAACACTATCATAAATTTTTGAAACTTCATCATCACTATAATTAATTACTTTTCTTCATAAGTAGCTGCTTTTCTTTCATACAAAAATATCAAGTTTTTCTTCTTTATATAAATTTTATTTTTGAATTTTACAATCTAACTATTATTTTACTTCAATGTGAGAAACATTGTTGTTGAAACTCATAAATTTCTAATTCAAATTATAGAATCACAAGTTATATAAGTATAAAAAATATTCTATTATCAAATATATATAATTTAAAAATATCAACGCATATAATATAAATCAAATCATTATAAAGTCCAAATTAACCTATTTTTTAAAATTACTTAATTGGATAAAACTATTGTCTAAACTAATTTAATTTTAAAATGATAATAATAACTAATATTTGAAATATTATTAACAATGTAAAAAATTAAAACATTAATATTATATAAAAAATTTAAAAAAATAAAAAAAAATTATAAAAGGGCTTTAAAAGGGCCGGCCCGCGGCCCTCCAGGGCCGACCCTTTTAAGCCCTCGGCCCTCCAGGGCTTATTTCTCATTTTAAAAGAAAAATATCAAGCCCGCCGGCCCTCATTATTTCAGGACCTAAACGGGCCAGCCCATCGTTTTTCCGGCTCTATACGCTAGAACTCGACCTTAGCTGAAAATTGGGTTTCAGAAAAAGTTACAATCAAAGTTGTCACCCATGCAAAATCAACATTTTATTTCTTTGTCACAAATTTTTAGCATACCAAACTCAAATGGACGGCCGTGAAAAATGGCAAAGTAAAATAGTTCATGAATCATGAGAGAGGAGAGGAGTTCGCAAAAGTGCTCAGCGCAATAATGAGCACTCAAAACTCATACTTCAAATGACATTGTTTGACTTTAAGGACTCAATAGCAATCTGAGCAATTTTTCCTTCTCTACCCTCGTCTCCTTCTCTCTTTGCCCCTCCCTTGCATCAAGTGCTGCTGATAAAACACACCTGTATGCCTTGCCACCGTTGCTTCTTGTAACAGAAGACGAAGAGCTTTGAAGATGGTTCCGAGGATATTCAGGTCTGAACGTGCGGAATGAGGAACACGAGGGAGGTAGCAAAAAGAGAAGAGGAGGAGCACAAAGAAGGAAAGAGAAAGGAAAAATAATGCTCAAATTAAACTACGTGGTTTTCAGAGATGAGTTTGGGCGCGTTGATGGGTCCTCATGGTTGCAGGTTAGGGTTGTCTTTATTTTGTCAGTTGCCCTTAGTCTCAGCCTGGCAGGAGAGACATGTGAGGCTGTGAGAGTAGTCAGAGGAGGACAAAGCAAGCACAAAAGCAAGGCATCCAACAGGCAAAAAGATTACTCAAAGCGATTTATGCGGTATTTGTGTG
>NW_021637067.1:0-66901 GCF_004799145.2 Neltuma alba
AAACATCTACATATATGCGTGTTCCTGCATTCTTATCCTTAAAACGACAGTGACTTAAAGAGAATCTCTGCTTTAATTTGCCCACTACAAGAGCCACCCTAATTTTCACATTCTCTGATTTAATTTCATTTGAAGCTTTATTCCTTGGTCCTTTATCATATTTTAGAACTTGTTTATATTTATATCCATTTGGGCTGGCTAGCTTTTACCAAAGCAATCATCCAACTTTGATTATTTAATCAATGCTCATGAGTGTGGGGTCCTCGAGTAGTAGTTCATGGAATTTTTGGGAGCAGTTAGGTTTGAGGGGTCAATAATGTCGCAGACAGCGTGTTTGAATAAACATATCAATTAGTTATGCAGTGATGTTGAAACTCTCCCTGGCCTCCCAATTGAATGGTTGCTTTCAACACAGGTAAAAATACCTCTGCCTTAGCCTGCTAATGCTTTGATTAATTCTCTTTCTGAGCAGATTCTTCTTAATTTGTACACGTCATTGTTCATGTCATAGTATAAAAACTGTTATTACTCCATTCTCTTCAAAATTATAAGGCTTTTTTGAAAACTAATTTACACTTCCCATATAAGTTAGTTAATTGTCTTTAAAATTACACGTTCTCTGTGAGGATCGTGTGTGTATGTGTGTGTCTATATATATATATATATCATATCAGAATTGTCACAACACAAGCCTTATCCTATGTTTGATTGTTTGAATGAGGAAAAATTAAGGATGAGAAAATACTAAGAACTTAAGAAGAAAAGCTCTTAAAAATAGTTTTTTTTTTGTTTGGGTCGAGATCTGATATTTGCTCCTATCCGACCTAGCTTTGCCGCACAAAATACCATATATCTGCATCAGTTCAAGTTCAAGAAATACAAGGCAAGCAGATAGGGGAGGGTCCAAAATTGTGTGGTGAAAATAAGAGATAAGTATTAACTATTAAGCCATAGGCTTTGCATCAATCCTGAATGAACTTTTGGAAACTTTATATGTGTACTTAACTAACAGTACGTAGGACCCAGAGAAATGCCTCTGCGTTAATAATAAACAATGCGCAAAGAAAATTAAAAACAAGCAGGGCAAGGAACGGAGGTTGTTCCCAAGACGCTAGGTCTAAACTTGGACTGCATTTTGATGTGAAGACAGTCCAGGTGGACCGCCTCTGTGAGGCCCCAAAGGAATAAGATATAACACCCTTCTCCCATCTCTATCTCTTTAATTGATCCATTTCAACAGTAATACCAATACCAATAATGAGCATCAAATTTGCACCATTTAGATCAAAACCGGACGATCTGAATTTAATTTTTTTTAGCAAACATATTTAATATAATAATTGAATATTTTAATGTGAACAGAACTTAAAATACAAATTATTTCTTAATTATAATTTTCCCAAAAATTTATTTTTTTATGCAAAAATCATTAGAAAAACTCCAAATTTAGAGCTTTAAAATTTTAGTTGTGAGCCCCACCTCCCATTCTGTTTCTTTCTCTTCATCTAAGCGGGACTGACAACTTACAACTTGCTAATCCGGACTGGGCCCAAGTTTTGGGCCTTGGCCCTAAGCACGTGTTTCTGAATCTTCCCAGTAGCAGTCTTGGGCAAGGGCCCAAACACTACAGATTTAGGGATCCAATAAGCCGGCATCTTCGACCTGCAAAACTGGATGATGTCTTCAACCAGGCGACGCTTCTGCTCATCATCGTTCAATTCTTCTTTCAGGGTCACAAACGCACATGGAGATTCGCCCCATTTCTCGTCAGGCCTCGCAACCACTGAAGCTTCTAGAATCGAAGGATGAGAATACAGGACATTCTCAACCTCGACACTGCTGATGTTTTCACCTCCAGAAATAATAATATCCTTGGACCTATCCTTAATCTCTATATACCCATCTGGTGTTTCACGGCAAGATCGCCGGAGCGAAACCATCCGTTCGCGAAAGTTTCTTCGTTTGCCTTAGGGTTCTTCAAGTAGCCTTTCATCACCACGTTTCCTCTCATCACGACCTCCCCTAATGTGAAGCCGTCGGCAGGGACGGGGTTCATGGTCTTGGGGTCGACGACGTCGAGGCCTTCCAGGCCGACGTAGCGAACGCCTTGCCGGGCGTTGAGCCTGGCCCGGTCTTCAGGGGGGAGGGAGTCCCACTCGGGCTTCCAGGCGCAGAAGGTGGAAGGGCCGTAGGTCTCAGAGAGGCCGTAGGTGTGGGTAACTCGGAAGCCTCGTTCGGACATTGCGCGGAGGACGGAGGGAGGAGGAGCGGCTCCGGCGGTGTTGACGTGAACGACGTGAGGAAGGGGAAGGATTGTTTGGTCAGGTGAAGCGTTAACAATGGAGTTGAGCACTATTGGAGCTGCACAGAAATGAGTCACTTTGTGCTCCGCGATCGCGGCATATACTGCCTTTGCCGTTACCTGCATGCGTCCAATTGTTGGGTATTCACACAAATTAAACAAAATAGATATTAATCCATAACGAAACATTGACATATAAGTCATATATAGTCTAATACTGCCCCATATTCTTAACACATAATAACTGGTTGACTAATTTGAATAGATTAAGAAAACTAGTTAAGTTAGTTATTGTAAGAAATAAAAGTTGTTTTTTAAATATCATTATTAATCAAGTGTATTGACTAGAACTATTATTATTACAAAAACTCCCATATCAAGGACAACCATAGTAAAATGCAGGACAATTATTCCTTTTTAAAACTCAAAACGACTAGATTTCGGGCTTAGCAGGGAAGGAAAATATAATATAATACCTGGCGAAGGCAAATATTGGTGCCACAAAGAGCTGCAAGAGTCCAAGTGTAAGACCAACCATTACAGTGAAACATGGGAAGTGTCCACAGATACACTGCTCCTTCATTCATTCCCCATATCAAAGCTCCGCTGAGCGCCATCAGATACGCCCCTCTGTGATGCAGCACCACCCCCCCTTGGGACTCGCCGTCGTCCCCGACGTGTAGTTCAGAGCTATGCTCTGCCACTCGTCTTCCGGACCTTCATGCATATCCGGGTCTCCACTCTCCAGAAACCTCTCGTATTCTATCGCCCCTTTCTCCACTGCGGATCTCAGTTCCTTTGGGTCCCGGTGCTCGTCGTCGCCGATCACTATTAACAGCGGGGGCTTGAAGGAGCTTTTGTCCTTCTGTGACCAGATTCTCAGGGCTTCCTCTGCTAGAGGGAAGAACTCTTGGTCCGCCATGATTGCTGATGATGAAGAATGGCTCAGAAGGAAAGCTATTGTTGATGCGTTAGGCGAATGTTCACTGGGTTCAACACTGCTCCCGCCATTGGGACTCCGAAATGAGCTTCGTATAGAGCTGGCACGTTCGGTGCTATCACCGCCACCTGTATCAATTGTTTCACATATGTAGTTTACACACATGAACTCACCCTAACACAAACCATAATACATAAATGTTTCGGCGAATAATCAGGATTATCTCTCTCAATTGTTAAGTTCATTTAGATGCATTCCCCTTAATCTGTCATTGCGTCAAGAGAGAACCCATTAGAAAATCAGAAACATTAATAAGCAAATTGAATGCTCTGAAGTCTGAATGCTTGCTTCTTCCACAGTAGTAAATCAGAAAAACAAGGGTTGTTTTTAAAATATACTTCTCAACTTATAACAAACAAGAAGAGGAACTGAGGAATTTAATCACATAGTGCACCGAACAATACTTAATGAAATTAACAGAAATGGATACAAAAAGAGAAAGAGAGGCTTGTTCAGCTCAGTGTCACTGGCATTCCTATCTCATCTAAAAACAGAGTAATTATATTAAATTTTCGGCAACAAAACCAGTAAGCAACTAATTGGAAAAATTAATGGTAGCTATGACCTCACCAAACTCCCGTGTCAAAGCTTTTTAATATCATTAGAAAACAGAGCACTGAAATTTTCTTTCTGCTTCCCATTTTCTTAGAAACCAAACAACCGGATAAGAAAAGTTACCGTGTTGCCGAGACCAATGGAATGAGCAGAGAGCGCGGAGGCCAATCGACGGCATCGCTGGTAGGTGTGGAGCCAAGTGTAGCGGCGGGATCCATGGACGACGGAAGTTCTGGTGGGGTGTACCAGAGCTGCTCTTTCCAGAAACCACAAGGGCGTCAAGGCAGTGTAGTTGGCTGCATTCTTGGGCAAATCGTCTATGTCGCCACCCACCATCGTCGCTGCTCTCCACCTCTCTTTCTTTCTGTGTTAGA
This sequence comes from Neltuma alba, assembly GCF_004799145.2. Classification (NCBI taxonomy): domain Eukaryota; kingdom Viridiplantae; phylum Streptophyta; class Magnoliopsida; order Fabales; family Fabaceae; genus Neltuma; species Neltuma alba. Next base: position 4,232 of record NW_021637067.1, read on the forward strand.
AAAAGAGACAAACTTTGAATATTTATGTTTTGGAGTTTTGGTTGAGAGGTGAAAATGAGATTACGATAACTCAGACGGGCGAAAGAATGATTGAGTGTCTCTGAGTTCTCCGATTCATTGCGCCACTCATTTTGGCAACTTTGTTTTTATTTTCGTTTTATAGTTAGAACTTTAATTAAAACCAAAACAAACTAACAAAACATGTTTTTTCTGGGTAATTGTTTCGTAGTTATTATTACTCAGTTAATCAGTTGTGATTAGCTAGCGGTGCTTTCCCTGATTTGGATTCATGAAACGAGAGAGTGATACAGTGTGTCTGACGTATGTGGATCATGATCATCTCATATGGGAGTATTAAAGTTAATTTTGTTTTTCTGCACTGCAAATATTTTTAGTGACGAAGTTGACGATATTTAAAAAAAAAAAAAGAATGTGTTTGCGGAATTAATTTTAAATATTTTATTTTTTAAAAAAAGAAAAAGTAAAGTCACGTTACGAGGCTGTTAGGAGATTTAGGTTTATGTCAAAATATAAGGCAAAAAACTCATAAAAACTAAAAGACAAATAGTCCTATTAATTGAAAAGTATAATTTACTCTATCCAAAACATATTATACATAAACGTAATGTAAGAATTGAAAGTCCATTCAGAAAAGAAGAGCAATTATTGAAAGTTATATTTTTTTTGTAAGTTATAATTATAAGAACTTATTAATTAAACGTTATTTTATATATAAAGATTGTAAATAAATTTACTACATTAAAATTGTAAAGTCATAATAATCACAAAACTAATGTGTTGTACAAAATATACATACAAGTTGTACCCCAATTATAGAATGTTCAAATGGCTGCGATTGTCAGCCCAATTTCTAGCCTAACCTAGTACTCCTTTGGTCTTTAATATAAAACCTCCTAAGATAAATCTTATATTAAGGACAGTATTTTTTTTTGGGAGGGGATTGAAGGCCTAACTTGGTACTTGGCCTAGCTGAGATATTTGTCAAAACTATTGACCTTTTTTTTCATCTTGTCAAAAGAGAAAAGAAGCAAAGACGAGAGTCCAATGGAAAACAAGCATGAAATGAAAAAAATAAGAATTTAAAATTTAATTAATAAATATCGTTGTCAATTAAACCCTATTCTACTACAATCAAACGTGGGGCTAGAATTGCCTGGAGCCGTACAGCCATCCAATAGGGAGATAGAAAAAGTGGTAGGCTTCACTCGATATGGCATTCTACTCTATCTCTTTCCTTAGGAAATGATTCCATGAACCTCTTTAATCAAACATTAAATTTAAATTTAGACTTAGGCGTGTTTGGGATCACGTTTGGAGGCCCAAACGTGCATCATAACCAGAGAAGTAACAGGTAGGTTGAAAAATGATGTTTAAATCCATATTTGTGTATTTGACTTCTGCTACTGAAACGAACTTATGTAATAAGTTCAAAGAAGTGTTTTTTCTCAATTTGATTTCTGTAAAAGTCAGATTGAAAAAAATTACTTCTGCTACCGTTATCCCAATCACATCCTATGTCAGTCCAAGCATATATATCCACCAATCCACCTACCTCAATATCAGCTCTACGTTCAAGCCCCGAGGAAAAATCATATGGAAGGAACCTTAAACCATTTTGATTAGTACAATTCACAAATATGCATACATATCAACAAAATTGTTCATACAAACCTTACATCAAACATTCAAATTATACAGGGGAAAAAGAAAATACAAGCCAGGATATATATCGCGGCACAACAGATTAATCTGTGTTTGGAGTAGTTTTACTTTCAATGTGAAAGCCAAAGTAGTTGAAATATTCTCTACTTGCCCTTGCTTATTAGTTTTGCAACCAATTCAAAGAGGATACAAGAATAGACAGGCCAACCGCTATGAAGTAAAAGCTCAATTTGTTGCTGATGATGAAGTAGGAGATGGCTTAAACGCAGCTTGCTCAGCACAGCTGAGAACCTCGTTAGGTCCAGCCTCTTCCCGACCAATACCCATAAGATCAAGATAATAAAGATAGTGAGACATGATGTTGTTCATAGACTCATTATCAGATCCCTCGCCACAGACAAGATCTCCATGCAGCACATTCATGGTGGTGCCAAAGCCGGGAACCCGCTTGTAGAGTGTGTCATTCTTTGTGGGTTTCCAGTTGCCAACAAAGACATCATGGGCTGAAGGTATATGCTTGTCAGGAGGGGTCATCCATTTCCATATTGCAGCCTGGAAGGCCAGGGTAGCGTTTTGCTCTATGTATTCTGGATGGTTCAATAGATCTACCTTCAGGGCTTCCCCAGTTTTCCCATAGTTGTAGTTCCTGATGTGAAAGTTCCATTAAAGAAAATACTATAACTTCCCATCATCATTTGTCAAATAACCCATGCTTTGATCTATTATTTAGGAAAGCATAAAAGCAATTCAACTCTAAAGCATAAATAACTCATGCGTATGAAAAGGAATAAATTAGAAAGGAACATATCTCCTGCAAACTTTTCCCTACAAGATGCTTCTTTAACGGCTTCCAATTTTCACAAATCATAGTACATTATACATCATGCTTGTTCCTTTGATGGAAAATCAACAAAAGCATCTTAAGTGTGTGTGCAGTTACCAGCTTGCAAAACCCAGTTTTCTGAAACTATCTTCTGTTCAAAAAAACCCAGTTTTGCGTTAATAATTCTTTCTGCGAAAGTCAATTTTGAATCATCCAACAAACATTATCGAAGATGGGCTTTGCAAAAGTCAGTTTGGACATTCAAAACTAGGAGCCAAACCCACAATAAGAATGCCAAGTTTTACATACAAATTTTTTCGTCAAGGAATCATCATGCAAAATTTTCCCATTTTGCAGTATCATCCCATTAAATACTGAGTGCAGAATTTGGTAGGACTTAATCTGAAATAATTAATTATGAAAATAACTAAATAAAGACAATAACACTTGCGAAAAAAGCGTACCAATAGATTGGCAGAGCACCACGGCCATAGTATGCCACACCAGGAGCGCAGGGAAAGGTTAGCTTGTAGTAGTCGTCGCAGTAGTACTTATCAGGACTCAACTCCTTGTTGTAGCATAATCCCCAGGCAAAGGGTCCTCCAGTGGCCACCCCATATCCACCTGAAATCATTTTTTAATCATAATTTTTCTCTGATACAGGGACGAAAGCTTGACCATCCAAAGCTTTTAAATATATCTCAAACATCCCATATCGAACGATTACCAGTTCATAATCAACCTATTCAAATGATTGAATTTTCTGAACTTTTCATAAAACTAACTGATAAGGTTGAAGTACCCATAACCATTGGCTGTCTGTTTTGCATATCACAACGTAATAATCCAGCCAAACCTGTTATATAGTTTTGTATACTTCCTTTGCTGTGGATCTAACGAGAACAATAAAAGAAGCCATCACAGGTCCATCAAAACTATCTCACTACAGATGGTTGCAAGTCTTCAAATTGTATTTGAACAACTTATATCGTGATACATCCTACTTTAAATGTCATGAAACATTGTGATCAATGAAGCAGCAGAAATGATGTGGAGGTGGAGACGTTGTGCACTTCCTATATTTGAACGAACGCAACAGAAAACTTACAAGAGGTTTTGCTGCCAACATGACCAAGAAAAGCTGCAACCTCTTTCTGTCCACCGATCTTTCCTCCGGTGGTACCAAATCCGAGAGGCTGGTACAATGCTGCGGCAGTGATGAAAGAACGATAGTCCCAGAAGCCAACTGCATGAGCCACCGGCGTATTTCGCTTCGAGAAGAGGTTCTCGAACTGGTATGTCTCAAAGTAGTCAGAAATCGTCTCGTTACAGCAATAAGGAGACCATCCTTTGCATTCCCACCCTTTGTCACATAGCTTCTTGCCCTTCACTATCTTCACCAGCGGCTTCACCGCCGATTGGCCGCTCACAACAATCGCTAATATCGTCGAAATGCTCAACAGAAGAATCCACTTGGGATTCATCTTCCTCTGAACCTTTTTTGTTGGGTGTTTTCTGGGCGGTTTGAATGCTGATTCAGAACGAATTTGGAGGAGGCGGGTATTTGTGATTTTATGAAGAGGCTTCTAGCGATTTCTGTGCAGTGAAAGGGATGGAAAATGAATCGGTAACTGATTAGGAGGGATTGATTATCAGAGTCGGGGTAGGTAGAGCTTTCGCTTCCATTTTCATTCATCTTTGAGTGGAAGGAAAGAAAGCCTCGAGAGAGAGAGAGACAGACAGACACACACACACACAAACACACGAGGGGCACTTCAGGGTTCTTCTCGCGAAAGGAGGGAAATTTTTAAGCTTTACGAGTCGAGGAAATGTTGATCATGATGCCCAAATCCAAAATAATGAGTTCTTATTCGGATGGTTCCTTGGCGCATAGGGGACCTCTAAAATCTTAATTTAGCATCTCCAAAATGATAAAAATATTGTTTTTGGAAATAACTTTTCAACTTAGCTCATGCCCAAAAATATTAAATTGAGTGTACACTTTAATAAAAACACAAAATGAAGAAAATGATTTACTTTTTTTCTCTTTTGTTTTGTCAACCTACTTATTATTTGTAATCACAACATTATCAATTTTTTTTTCAATAACATGGCCAAAATTTAAGTCATGCAAAAGTAAACTAAAACAAGACAAATCGGACAGTAAAAAATCTATACATCTTATGAGAAATTGTTAATGATTCTAATATTAAGATTCTGATGATTTGTTTGATAAGCCAGCCAGTTTGCATATCTATTGACCTTTTTAAAATTTGATCAATAGAAAAGATCCAATCTCTCATGATAAGATTCCTAATCTTTTTAATAACATTAGTAAGAGAATGAGTCTGGGAGTATTCATTTTGAATTAGGTGGATTGCCTCTGCTGAGTCATACTAAACATTAGCTTACATTGGAAGAGGAAAGCATGCATGTGAATATACAATTTAGTTAATTTACATTTCTAGCCTCGTCTCTCTCTTAAGCTCATCATGAATCATGATGAAGCAGTAGAATGGACTCTTAGGTCCTGTTTGATGCAAGATATTGAAAATAAAGGATAAATACTGTAATTGCAATTAAAAAATTATTTAAAAAATATTTAACATAAGTAATTATTTATTACATGATATTAGACAAGTTCGTCAAAATAGAATGGTGAATACCATCTCCTTGCATAGTATTTTTCAATCCCATATATATATATATGAGTTTATTCAATTCTATATAATAAGTAATTTCTCTTACTAAAATACTTTTTTAATAGATTTTCTCAATCTCAATTCTAATTCTTATCCTTTATTTTCAATGCCTCTTACAAACCGGACCTTAAGGTGAATAATTCAACTTTGGCTGCAGGCTACTTTGATAGATTCACTTTAAGTTTCATAATTCAAAACAGAGGATCCAGCTGGTTGGTTGCTGTCGATAGCCTCTCTCTAGCTCCAGAGGTTGAAGAGACTCTTTCTCTCGTCAATGCCCCAAAAATATTTATTTTTAAAAAAAAAAGACAGAAAACATATATATTGAATTTTAAAATAATAAATAGATAATGCTGGTTATTTTTCAAAATTTATTTATTATTTTAAAATTCAACAGGTATTTTTTAAAATCATTTTTTTATTTTATATATGTGTATTTAGCTTATTACTCATCCCTATAATTTTAATTATTTAAAACTTTAGTCATTGCACTTCATAAAATTTATAACTTTATTTTTTAATAATATAGGGACAAATTTTTTAAATAGTTAAACTATAAAAATTAAATAAGTTGCATGAGTATGAGTTAAAATTATAAAGAATGAGTTATTATTGACTCAAAATTTTATGACTAACTTCGATTCAAAGAGTGTACTCGTTATTGACCAATTTGGGCTAGGGCCGATATATGTTATTTAGTTATCTGCCCAGTCTAGGGTCCAGTCTGGGTAATTGCTGCTGAATTATTTGGACTTATTTTTCTGTTGGACTCATGGCTGGACTCGGCCCAAATTTGAATTTTAACCCTGCAACTCTGCAACTCTGCATTGTACTTGCAATGGAAGTATGCAACATGCCTTCCTGCTCAACACCATAAATTACAGTCCAAAAAAAGACACTCCATAAATTAAATCCTAAAGAGTAAAATTGTTTAATTTAATGTTCTAAAAAAATAAATCGCTTTAATTTTCTTTTTAGAAGATTATTTAGCAGTAAAGTGGTTCAAGTTTTAAGTATTGATATGTGAAGAAATAACATATAAAGAAATGAAATGAGATAGGTTACATCATGCAGAAATTTTAATTTTTAACAAATTTTGTTGTATAGTTCCCATCCCTGAATTACTAAATTTGGATCCATATTATGAACAACTTATCTACGGAGACAAAAGAACAGATGTATGGAAATGGAGGGGAGCTGAAAGAATTCGAGTCTTCTTGTGGATAGCCTTCAGTAATAGATTGCCAACAAATCCATGGAGAAGCAAATGGTCTTCTTGTTCTCCCTTATGTCCAGACTGCAGTGATTTTGTTGAAACTGTGTTGCTTATTGTGAGGGATTGTGTTTTTGCGAAAAATATATGGGTACAATTGGTAAGCCACAAGTATTTCAAACAATTTTTTACAGCCCCTCTGTGTGACTGGTTTGCTCTTAACCTCAAGAATGATATTGGTAGGAATGGTGATACGAAATGGGATCTTTTATGGGGTGTGATACTTTGGAAATTATGGTCTTGGAGGAACAAGGTTATTTTTGAACCTCATTTTCGAAAACCCCCTGATCCTGTGTCTGAAATAATGCACACCTGGAACAATTATATTTCCTTACGGGATGGCTGCCACCGCCCGCAGACTGAGTCAAACTGAATGTAGATGGGGCTATGACCTCCTCTTGCACAAAAGCTGGATGTGGGGGCATTATTAGGGATTGTAATGGCCACTGGATTGCTGGGTTCACACATCATTTGGATTCTGGGGTGCTGTTCTGTTTTTGAAGCGGAGGAATGGGCTATTTTGAGAGATCTGATCCTGGTTCATGATATGGGATTCAAAAAAGTTATAGTGGAATCTGATGTTAAAACTCTAGTGACCATGCTGAAAAAAGAAAGTAGGAAGGAGGTTGGCAGCTTAATTTTTCATCGAATCAAAGAGATGATGACTTATGACTGGGAGCTGGAGGTCAACTACATACCAAGAGAGCAAAATCGCCTAGCAAAAGCTTTGGCGAAGGAGGGTCTTGCGCAGACAGCTTTTTTCAACTTCTATCCCTCTAATTTAAGGGCCTTGGCTAACTTAGATAGTCTGGGATTTAATCCCCTTTGATTCTGTTTTGTTTTCGTCTTTTGAAGTTTAGCTTCATCCTTTGTACCAAAAAAAAAGCATTTTTCCAATATGAAATGTCAACAAAACTGAAATTTGATTTGTTTTGGCTTCATACATGGAATGAAAAAACCACTAGGACGGTGACACGTGATGAAATGAATGAGGAAGGAAAAGACTCAAAAGTGTGGATCCCCCGCATCACTCACCTCACGGACTCCCTCAAGTCATAATCAATTGGACCATCATCATACTTTTCTCTGTAAAAGGCAAAATCGGACCCTTCAGCTCGGTTCTTTGCTTTATGTATTTGTTCTGATATTCCTTTATATATATATATATATATATATATAATATCAAAGTATTAGATTCCAAAAACTTACTAGGTCTTGCTAGCGAAGACAATTTTACATATTATAAGTGGATTTTTTATTAATTGGACCAATTTGTGTTCGCATTGTAATATTTCAACTCACATACTTTTTTTAATATTGAATTGAAATTAATTAAATACAAATTTTATAATAAGTCTTGTTATTTCAAAAACTATAAAGGCTTTTTGGGCCAATTGAAACTAAGCATTTTCTCAAATTTTACTTAAGTATGATATCGCCTATTCAACTCTTTGTAAATAGTACTCCTCTAGTCTTATTTGTAAATTACTTTCAGTATATTTCACATAGACTAAACAAAACCTTTAAACTTCATTAACTTTCATTTAAAATTTAACAACTTTTGTCAACCAAAAAAAAATTTAACAACTTTTTAACTTTATTCATATTTAATATATATATTATATTTTATGTAAACAAAGTCAATACAGTAATAAATGAAGGGTAAAATTGTACATCAGTACAAAAAAAATTTCTCAGTGCTCTATAAATAGGTTTAAAAAATATCTTCTCTCCCTCCCTTATAAATAGGACTATAGGAGTTGTATATTAAATGTGTAGGTTTCGAGTGGAAGATGAAAAAAATCTAAAAACATCATTAGCCGTTAATCACTTTTTTTAAAAAAAAAAATTCTCACGAATTTTGATTTGGCTCTTAACTATAATTCCCAAACATCATATCAGTTTGATAATGGGTTAACATACATCTAACACCTCAAAATATTTTATCAAATATATCCAACATTCCAAAGTATTTTGTAATACATCTAATATTACGAAATATTTTTTAGATGTATTTACAGCCCTGAAGTATTTTTTTTACCTTGGTGTTGGATGCACCAAATAGTATTTTTAGGTGTAAGACACATATGAAAAAAAAATTTTAAAGTGTTGGATGCACAAAAAAAAAACTCCAAGATGCTAGATGCATCTAAAAAAAAATATTTCAACATGTTGGATGTAACAATGGTTCTCTCCAACCTGTTACTAACATTTTTAAACTTAAAGCTAATAATACTAACCATGGTAAGAAATAATCTTAGTATAATCTTTGAAAAGACTATCATGGTTATAAAAAGAAATTTGATCCGTTGGAAATGCTAACCATGATAGAAAAGACTTGAACTAATTTTTAGAGATATCTATCATGATTATAAGAGCTTTACTAGATCAATTATATGAAAATCATAATTAATAATATTTCACAATGATTAGGTCTTGGGCTTTACGAAATCCAAAACATCACATTTAACTCTAAACTCATAACATGATATTTTTTGAATAAAATTCTTTCAGACTAATAGTAATCAACTATTTTTGAAAGTTATTGTGGATCCACAACTTATAAACACAAGTAAACTCTTAGAAACCTCTAGCATTTTACTAGCATGCAATCTAGCAACAAAAGTAACTAAGACGATTGATCTTAGATAAATCATAGTATGCAAAAGGAGTTGTATGTGGCAATATACAAATATTTATCACATGAAAAGGAGGCTGTACAAGATAAAGTTGATAGCTAAGCCTCTGTTGCCTTCCCTGACAGACCAGCCTTAAAGCTATTACCTGAAAATGTTAAACCATGGAGTGAGACAAATATCTCAATAACCAACAATTCTACTCATCAGGCATATAAGTAAATGCTTGGGAGGCGTCAAGTGGAACAATTACAAAAATCATAACATTCACAATTGTCACGTGGTTTTATACATATATATATATAAATACAATATCTCATTCTCAATTCCACCTTATTTTCTTACACCTTATTTCCCTTGATTGAACCTATGGACTAGTACTGACCCGTGTGACTAGCAGCTCAACGCAATAAGTTCACTGATCAGGTGATGTAAACAGACCAAATCCACAGAGTACAAGATCGGACCATGGGTTCCCCGTCTAGTCCATTAACTGGGTGTTATATGCCCTACAACAATGAATGGGCCAAATGATCAACCTGTATACATCTGGCGTCCTATCACATTATTACCTCTATAATATGTACAAAATTCACCATTTTTATTTGCTCTATAATATGCCTCTCATCAATCAATATTCATCATCCCCTCTCATATTTATATTCAGGATATTTATAAAATAATCATTTACCAGTAACATATTAACTTTCACATTTACCAAAATCAAGATTTCTAAATTTCAATAATCATGTCAATCCTCAAAATTATTTCTCAATAAATTTATGTCCCACATGATAACTTTATCAATTCATAATTTCATAACTATTTTTCAATAACATGACGTATCTTAAAGCAATTTCAACAATAATACGTTTCATTGCTCAAATCATATCCCAATGGTATTTCAAAAATCTCATGTAATTTGAAATTACTCACAAACATCATACAATTATACATAACAAGTGGAAAGTAGTTATCTTTCAACGAGGCTATAAAAAAGATTACTACCAAGTCAACCCCGTGCTCAAACCAATAATCCAATAATTAATCTACACAATTAATATAATCATATATTAATATAAACTAATTAATTAATTAATTAATTAAGCATATATATTAGTTAAATTTCTAATTTAATTTAATTTTTATTCTAAATTCTCACAACGCTCATAACCCAAAATTAAGCATTTTAGAACAAACTTATAATTTTTTAACAAACCAAATTATTCATCTACATCCTTCAGATTATTTACTCTAATAAAAAGAATTTTTCAAAATTTTCAAATATGAAATTATTATATTTTAAATTCTAAGAAAATCTCATTTGAAATTTAAACCTGGAAACTAAACCATCAAAATTCAATAGTACCTCAAATATTCATAAATAAATAATATAATCAAAATTTTAATGGTATAATTATAAGTTTTTCTTCCACAAATAGTGGACTTTTTAGCTAAAATAATTATTTTAAAACCTCCAGTTACCCAATAAATAAAACAAAACCAATTAAAATCGCAATAATATGTCAAATAATCCAAATAAATTATTTAACTTAATTTTGATTGGTATAAATATGATATATCCCATAAATAACATATTTTTAACTAAAAATTAATTTTTAAATACTAAAACCAACAAATGGACAAATCTAAACCGATTAAAATAACTACTCATTTACTTCTAAATCCTTATAGTTATCTATTATTAAAACTCACTACTTACGCCATACCTAAATTACTATAGTAATATTGTCATTAGAAAGCTTAAAATCATAGAAAATATTTGTGAAAAAAGTTTAATAAAAAAAAATAATTTTATGTATCTAAATGATACTCAAATGCTTTCCTTATCCTTCAAAAAGCACGTATCCCCAGCTTCTAGCTCTCTCTTTTTTCCTCTTTGCCTCTTACAATCTTTTTCTCTCTACCCTGTCTTTCGCTTTCTCTTTATTTCTTATTAATCACCCTTCTCTTCATTTATCTCCTGCAACAGCCTCCTCCCTTTTTTTCTTCTTAATTACTTCCAACCCTCCAAATTTCCATTGTGGGCAAACGGTGGGTGGGGGTTTCTTTTTTTTATTTTTTTATTTTTTAATAATAATAAATATTATTATATTTTGATTATTATTTTGATTATTTTTTATTTTTGCGTAAATCTTAAAATAAAATTTAGGATGTTATATTAGATTTATTACAAAGTATTTTAGAGTACTGAATGTACTTGAAAAAATATTTCGAGATGCTAGATGTCTTTTAACCATTAATAATATATATTGATCATTTTTAGATAGATAATATGAAGAAACCGAGAAAGAAAAACAAGAAGCCGTTTTTTTATTTGAACTTGGGCACCCAACAACTTAGATCAATCCAGACCATCATGGGGTGTGCTGATTTTTGGCTAAGACAGGTCATAGTGACTATACTGATACAGTTTTAATTCCAGAGGCTTCAACTGAATGCCTGGTTATATTATTGGAGGACAAAGAGGCCACAGCTGCTGGAAGATCTACTGCAACGACTGTATGAGCTTTTTAGGATTTTAATTTTCTCCTTCAGGCCTAACTTGTCCTTTTCACCGGAAAAAAAAAAAACTTAGATCAATCCAATGTTATATACTCGCCGGCTTTTAAATATAAAAGATTCAAGTAACTTGTGTTAAAAGAGCTAGGAAAAATTGATGCATGTTTTCTATACACTATTAATTTAACTAATATTTTCAATTCTTTGGATTAACGATCTAATCTTATATTTTATGATTAAAAAATTATTATAATAAATAAGACAGAAATAGAGGAATATGTGAGACATGTCTTGATTTTAATGAACCCCTCAATCCAACTCACCTAAGTTTTAATTAATAATAATAATAATAATAATAATAATAAAGGAATATCTAAAGGAAGGCGATTGAGATTCGTCCGCGGCAGGAACTTGGAACTTGGAACTTGGAAGCATGTCCTCGTCAGGTGTTTGAAGGACCCGGCGGCCTCTCATATCCAACCTTGCATGCCGTGTTTCTATTTTCATTCTAGAATTTATAAGAGAGGATTATAATGAGATTATAAAAAAAAATTACTAAAACATCCCACTAATAATCTAAACAGTCTATAATAATAAGTTTCAGAATTGAAAAAGATAATTTTTGAGACTTATTTTGTAATTATTTTTTCTTTTTAGAATCTTATTATAATTCTTTCATTTTAAAATTATGCAGAATCCACAGTGGTGGGATCATAATTGAATTGGCGCTCATAAACACACACAGTACTTTCGTTCTTAATATAAAAGTTAGTTTGATATTCAATTTGATCCTAGATATAAAATTTTAATTTACTCTATTTTTCATATTTATTCAATTTTTTTCAAAGTAGTTCATATAATAGTTGTACGTACTAAATATTTTATGAAATAGTATTTATCACTAATATACATGATTAGCAAGAGTATTCTATGAAAGATAATACTTATTTATTATAAATATTTAATTTAATAAATTTTTTTAATTTACTTAAATTAGTTAATTAGCTAACTAATAATCTATTATCACAAAATTCATTGCGTAAATGTATAATTAATAAAAATATAAGAAAATTACGGAGAGGTCTAGAATTTTATCACTAAGAACGATTCAAATTAGAGTACCAATGCTCTACATAAAAATTTATCAAATTCTCCTCATTAATAAAATTTTTAGTGGGAGATTTTTTTTTCCTAATGCTTTTAAAAGGATGAGTCATGTGTGATACGAAAATAAGACAAGATTTCTAGAAAAAAGTGATGTTATGTTGCACTTAACTAACAGTTAAAAAAAAAGAGAGAATTACAGTCAAGATTTAAGAAAGAGAAATAATTACTAAAAAAATTTTTAATAACAATTTAAACAATTAATAATAACAAGTTTTAGAATGAAAACTGATAACTTTTGAGATTTGTTTTACAATTTTTTTAAGATCTCATTATAATTCTTCCTAAAATCCAAAACACAAGTTAAAAAGAATCTGAAACAAGTTTTTAGTATCATTTCTCTTTTTCATTGAGTTGACGTTATCGATCCATCGGTGCGGACCTTTTCGGTCGGTCTTTGAAAAATAGTGATGAAGATAGATAATAAGACAACGTCAGGATTAGTGCGACCACGGGACCGATGATAAGACACCCCCCCCCAAAAGGGGGAAAAAAACGAGTTTTGTCATATGATAAATGTAACGGTTCCGTTTCAAACGCCTAACCTAATTTTTAAATTAATTTTAATAATAAATATAAGACTTATTTTTTATATTTATTAATTTTTTTAAAATTATCTCTATAAATACTTCCTTAACCATAATCAAGTAACGAAAAAAAGAGTATTTGAATACTCTTTTAATTAAATATGTCTTATATTAAAGACCGGAGGAATATATAAGCAACAATTACATGTGATTTAATGTTAAATACTACCTCCATTCTTTAATATAAGATCCTGTTTGACTTTTATTTTGGTCTTAAATATAAGATCCTAATCCATTTTGTCTCTCATATTTATATATATTTTTTCCAAAGTAGTCCTTCTAACAATGATAATTCTAATCAATACACTTGATTAATAATGATATTTTATGAAAGACAACACATATTTAGGACAAATAACTAATTCAACTTACTTTTTTAATCTCCTCGAATTAGTTAACTGACTTTTATAATTAGGACCGGATCTATTAAAAGAGTTCTGTGATTTTTTGGTCCTTCCCAACTCGGATGTCTAAACTGATTAAGGTTACCTTTGAATGTCCAATGACTTGATGCTAAAAACATAATTAATATACATGCGCGCGCGCGGACACGCATATGTATCTGTCTGCTTGATGATTCCAAAAATAAGCATTTGAAAATGACTTATATTTAATATGGGGGGTGTAACATTTATATTTTCAAGATTATTGCACATGCTGTTCATATTCGGTGACCTTGACCTCCTCGTACATGAGTAATAATATATGTGTGTTGATTCCAGTAGCATTTATCATTAATCCTTTAATGATAACTCCATGTGAAGCTATCATACTCCCTTTAGTCTACTCCTTTAGTTTTATTTATGGGATAGAGAGAGAAGACATTTTCTTATCCTATTTATAGGGTATTGAGAGAAATTTTTTATACGGACATACAATTTTACCTTTTATTTATTATTGTGTTGATTTTATTTACATGAGTTATAGTGTATATTAAATAGGGATGAAATTGAAAAGTTGTTAAATTTCAAATGAAAGTTAACGAAGTTTAAAGTTTTTCTTGGTTTATGTGAAATATGTTGAAAGTGATTTATAAATAAGACCAGAAAAGTATAACATAAGAAATTGGTTAACTTTTCTGGCACACCAATAAATAAAAGTTTAAGCATTGCATATATCTTGAGATAATAAAGTTTCCCTATTTTACCGTTAAAAAAATGATAAAGTTATCTTTAATGTTACATTTTTATCATTTATCATCTCTTTCCTATATTTAATAAGGGTGAAAATGAAAAAAATTATATTAATTGTTCTAATAAGGTCTTATATTATATTCCTCCGGTCCTTAATATAGAACCCAATTTTTGAGTTGGTTTTGGTTCTAAATATGAGATCCATTTCTCATATTTATTAATTTTCTCTAAATTACCCACATGGATATTCCCTCAACCATAATCAAGTAGAATAGGGAGATGGGATATTAAGAAGGATGATTATAGTGTTTTAGAAAAAATGTGTCACTTTTTTTTATAATTAACTAACCTACCTAACTTCCTTAATCTAATCAAATTAGTTAAATGGATCTTATATTAAGGATCGGAAGAGTATTTCAGACTATAATTTTCTTCTAACCCACATCTTATATTATGAAACGGGGGGGTTACATCTAATGTGTGTTAGACACCTAGGAATCAAGTGATGGATATTTTTTTTTGGTTGCCCACCCAGTTCACCGGAGCTTTGCTCCGACAACATCTGGATCCGACCCGCATCGCGCACCTGGCTGTGGTGGGTGAGTCTTCTAACAGGAATTTATGCATACGCTGAGACTCGAACTCGAAACCTTACTTAAGCGGTACCAAGCCGCTTACCACTTGGACCAACCCCTGTTGTACTAGTTATCTTTATGATATTAACACTTATTTTGTCCGGGGTGAATGCTATTTCTTTTGTCTCCGCTCTGTATTACTCATATTATTATTTCCTAAACATTTGCATTTTTTCTCCCTTTTTCACCCTCGTATGTTTGTTTTATACATACATACATACATATATATATGTATTCCATTTGTGCAGGTCATTCTCACTGAGGCACATTTTATTTTTATTTTTTGTGTGTCAGGGGTCCTCCGTCGCATCCCACATATCAAACCGCTGATTACCGAGTACTACCTCCGATCCTAATTATAAGAACTAGTTGACTCATTTGAGGAGGTTAAAAAAAGACGTTAAGTTAGTTATTTGCAATAAATGGGTGTTGTCTTTTCTAAAATATTCTTATTAAGGAATTGTATTAGTTAGAACTATCATTGTTACAAGAATTATTTTGAAAAAAAATACATAAATATGAGAGACAAAATGGATTGGCATTTTATATTTATGACCAAAATAAAAATCAAACAAAATCTTATATTAAGGACAGGAGGTAGTATCCGCTTCAAGCTAGCCCATATATTACCTCACTTAGATATTTATAAAAGAGTTAAATAATTAATTTACAAATATTTAAAAAAATTTATTAAGTTAATCATTTCTAATAAATATATATTAATTTTTTAAATTATTCTCTTTAATTATGTATATTGAAACTACTAGTACTTTTTAGTGGGTTCTTATGCTTCATATGAATATTTTGGAGGAAAAAAAATATAAATTTATACAACGTACTTTTTGTTTCGGCACATGATTACCTACTTTGCACATGATTTCCCAATCATTTGTTAGGGTTAACACCTGTGTTTAAGATTGTAATTCCCAATACATCAGCTCCATGCTAGGGAACTTCACAATATCAGAAAGCGAGATTTATAAATACAAGACTGCGCATGTGTGTGTGTATATATGTGTATATATATATTGATAGGCTAATACACGTGAAAATCTCGTATTTAACTATCAAATTTGAAGTGAATATTGTTAGTTTGGATGAATTTATTTTAAATAGTTTTACACCATAAAAGGGATTTTTATTTTGTAAAATGAAAAATAATTATTTATAATAAGACTAAATTTTTTAGTGTCCTTGAATTCATGGGTTGCTATCTATTGCTACTTTGGGAAAAAAAAGGGCACGATCCGTGCCTGTTGTTAGAAGGGGGGGACCTCATGGACTGCTGCCGCGCAAAGCTAAGAAATTATAAATACATATATGAAAAAAAAAACTTTTTTCTAATAAACCCACCATGTGATGCTAATGTTCTATACGCTTTTTTTTATAGTGCGCACATATCTCTGCCTCAACGATGTACAATTACCATATGCCCAAAATGTGTCGTGGAAATTGGCAAAAGAAATAAAATAAACATGCCAGAAATATGACGGACTAACTTTGAACCAAAAAAGGGGAACGTCTGAATTATTCTTATAATATAATAATAACAATAATAACAATAATAATCTTCATCAAAAAAATAAAATAATGCCATGTAATATCAATGTATCATTGTCCTAGTGGTCAAGAAAGTACGCAATTTAAACATTTTAAGTGATTTTATTTTATAAATTGATAAGTATGAAACAATCTTAAGAATAAATCAAAAGAATCTATAAATTGATCAAAACACTACATGAATTGAAGGCATTAAAGTACTAATTCAATTCAACAAGTAGTGTTAGCTACAACTTGACCTTTAAAACGAAAAGAATTATTACACTCAGACTCCTGTTAGCTACAATAATTCTTGTGATCTTCCACAATTTAAGGATAATTAGTAGTTATAAATATATTATATATCTGGCATCAAATAAAATAAAAACAAATCGTTAAAAGTTTCCTTTTAAAATTTTTATTAATTAGAAGAATATAAATTCAAGTTCAGTATTTTCCGTGTATTAACTCAGTAAAATACGGGTAATTTTTATCTATAAAAGTGTATCAGGTTTTTTAATTAATCAAATTTTTAAATAAGATTTTTTAAATTAGTTTTCCTATAAAATGTCACCTCGTGGCCCTGCTTGTATCAATTATTTTCAAGATCAGTGCAAAAATGCGAGATTTCGAAGTTCGATACATACGAGGTGGTGATTATTCTAGGGGATCCAGGCCTTTTGCAGAGCACATGGCTTGCTATAGGACTCTTTTTTCGGACCAAATACGTTTTGCAAGTGCATTTTAATACTCTTCCGGTCCTATAAAAGGATCCTATATTTAGGACGGAAGGAGTAACTTATTAGAGGACCAGTGATTATTGATGGTTGGCGAAAAAAAAAAAGATTGATTATTGATAATTATAATAAATACTGGGAAAAAAGGACAATATAAATAAATAATAAATAAATATTAAAGTAACATTATAATTTATTTTAGAGCATTATTATTGGTCAGTCAGTCGCAATGCAAGAAAAGTCAGTTAGAAAGAGAATTGAGGCCTCCTTGGTTTGTCTATATTTTCCCTGACTTTGGAAATTGAGAAAGGATCAGAACAGAGTGTTGTTCAGCCCGACGACGGGCCCTTCTTACTGTTTCTTCTTCCTGATTCCAATCCGACTAAACCCTTCTCCTCCATCAGCTAAATTCCTCACTCTTTTCTTCTTTTTCTGAGGGCTCTTTCAACTCTTCTGGCGGTTTAATCTCAGTTTCACTAATCATAATCTTTATTTTTGACCACACTAAACGTATTCTCGGTACGTCGATTGTTATTCAATCTTTATTATAATTTTCGATTCTGTTCTTTAATTCTGGCACAAGATTCTCAGATAGAGCTGTGCAGTTTTTGATTAAGCTCTGACGGGGAATTCGGAATCTGTCGGAGGTTTGTATGATGGCAAACAACTTAACGGGGCAGCTCTTGGGCTCAGAGATACATGGATTCCATACAATGCAGGGTATGTATGTATTTGAACGGTTTCATCTTGTTCTCTCTCCCGCTACTGTCTTTCTCTCAGGTGATGGCAGAGTTGAAATTTCGATGCTTGAAATGGCATAACACAAAGCTGGAAAATTTATCATTTTACTTGTTTTGATCCTAACGTTTGGTGAATCATATTACATATCATACGATTTTAGTTTTGGTTAAGCAATGTTAAAAAGGAATGTAACGACGGGAAGAAATATTGGAATCTTTGTATATTTGACGTCATCCATTTGAATAAGTAGTCTTAGCTTTTGATTCAATAAGGTAGTTTAGTATAAAACACTCACGCTTTACTATGGGGAAGGAAGAAAGCTGATAATTTGTGTTTTCACGGTGCCCTTCTTTTGCTATTTGTTGGCCCCTTGCGAATCTTATTTTGGCGACCAGATATTTAGCGATGATTAATGCATATTGTGAATAATCTTTGTCGACTTATGTACTGAAATAGTCTATTATGCGGCCCAGAGTTGGATGTTGGAATCATTATGGAGGAAGCAAGACGCAGATGGCTTCGACCCAATGAGATTCATGCCATACTCTGCAATTACAAACATTTTACCATCCATGTCAAGCCAGTGACTTTGCCGAGAAGTAATTATCTATTGCTATTGGCAACAACTTGATGCTAGTAAAGTTGATGTGCAGTTATTCCACGACCTTGAACAAGATCTGTTCTACAAGCTTGCACTCGTGTCCTTGAGTTTTAAAGAGTCATAATGAAGAAAAGAGATGCAGTGTTTGTTTTTTCAAAAAAAAAATTACGCAGACTGTTTCTTATCTCATCCATTTCTGCTTTTCAGTTTCTACAGCGCATCTTCCATGCCAATATAAAAGCTTAAAGCATGGCATTCTTGCTTCAGATGATCTTTTTAACAAAACTATAAACTTTCAAATCTGTGAATTCTTATCTAAGCAGTACTTAACAAATAGAGAAAAGGGTAAACTTGTAAGATTAGAGATTTGCGAATCTTGTTGTGATGTACATTATGAGTGAACCAGTATACTACAAATGACATGTGACATAATTCATTCACAGCCTTTTCATATATTATGATTAATATAAATCTGAGAAGTATTTTTTTCTTTTCGGATTATGATGTTCTGTTCTTTTTCTCTGCACACCAGGTGGTACTATTGTATTATTTGACAGGAAGAAGCTTAGGAACTTTCGTAAAGATGGCCACAATTGGAAAAAGAAAAAGGATGGGAAAACTGTTAAAGAAGCTCACGAGCACTTAAAAGTGAGAATTCTCATGTTCTTAGGGTGTATATGTTTGTTCACGTGAATTTGATGTCGCAGTATCTGGTTTTTGACACTCCTTCTGGTCATTCATTTTTTTCCCCGTCAATCAGGTTGGTAATGAAGAAAGGATCCATGTATACTACGCACATGGTGAAGAAAACCCACACTTTGTCCGCAGATGTTATTGGTTGCTTGATAAGTATGTGTAACTATAGTTAGCTGAACTCTTAAACCTCATTTCCAATCTGTGATGTATGCATGATACTGCTGAATCTGATTCGGTAATGATGCTTATTTATTTCAGGAGTCTGGAGCATATTGTCCTTGTTCATTATCGTGAAATACATGAGGTTTTGCTTTTTCCCTCTTCTGTTTTCCTTCTAAATTCTCTTTTCACTGTACAAGATCTGATTAAGTTGTAGCTTATGTTGTTGCTTGTCTAAAAGAAGGGCCATATATTTTTTCCTACTCAGATCAAAGTAATTAGTTAGTAATCCTTAGGTCAGGAAGGGAGTTTTCAAGCATGTCTGATTACATGGAAAATTGCATTTATAAACTACATTTCTCACATTGATAATCACATTTTCGATTTCTTTTGTTGAAAAGTGTGGAGCTCACAATCGAGATTGCATTGGTGTGGATAAAAGTTTTTTTTTTTTGTTTTTTGTTTTTGTTTTTTGGTAATATGGTATGAACATGGGGTATGACAACTTTTAGAAAATAGCACGTGTACAGAAAGTTATATATATTGCAAAACATTCGAAATATAGTAGTATATGAATATGTGATTAACAGAGAAAGTCTGGTAAAGAAGAAGCATTTTACCATAAATTGAAGTACCGAGCAAACTTCGGACTTAATGCTAGCAAACTAAAGGCAGATTTGATAGAGAAACATGACAGGGGCCTTTGTCCCTTCATTTGCCTGTGTTGGAAAATTTGCAGCAATTGCTGCATCTATTATGTGACAAAATTGGTGACTTGTGCCTTCCCTGTCTATAAGCTTTACTCCAAAGTACCCCAGTTTAACGGTATCATGCCATATAAGGACACAGCATGCTTTTCAGACTACTTGTCACTGTATACAGTATACACTTCAAATTAGATGATGGTATACCCTAAGGTCTAATTATTATGATAACTGTCCTAACCATTTGCTTGAGCCTTTGTCAACAATGTCGGACTGATTGGGCATGGGGTATTATAAAATGGCCATGGAACCATCACAAGCCAGAATTTGTGGTTTGAGATATGCAGACCAAGAAAGCTGAAGAAGAATGTGAGAATTTGATCACCATTATGGAGGCAACAATGAAGGAACACATGGCTCCAAAGCTTCAAGGATCCCATAATGTCTGGAAGAGTATTGAGACCCATGATGTGGTAGACCTTAATGCTGTTAGGCTGGATTAGCATGTTAGGTAAGTCAGTCAGGGCGACCGTGTTACCCCAGGTTCCCCATTATATAGAGGGGATCAGATGATGTTATATAATTATTTGGGTTAGTTGGACTCTTCCTCCCTTGCTAGACTCTGGTGAAATTATCTGGCCGGTAGCCATCTGTTGGACCTAATGATCATGTTATGCAATTCAGTGGGTGGATGTGTTACCCAAGTCCCATATCATTTGGAGGGGGTTTAAATGATGAGTATATTTTTACCAAGTATTACTGAGAGAACTCAGGCTACTCATTTGAGGCCATGGTTGTCCTAATGTCCTGGACTCTTGGGAGCATGACAGTTGGAAAGCTTGTTCTCAGATCGCCATGTATTAATATGCAATCCAAACCTTTTAGGCACGTTGATGTGATTTGAAATGTTTAGACGTTGGCTGTCTTATGGTGCTGCTTTACTTATGTCATTTATGATAAGCATATTTTCTTTCTATTTGGGAGGATGCTTTGGGAGCAGGGCATGATCGAGTGGAATGAATTGTGTATCTTGCCTATTGATTAGATGGGAAGCCATCATAATGCATCCCACCCTCCAATTTTTAATTCACTCCAAATTGAGTGGGGTTGGGTTCTTTATAATATTTTTTTCCTTCTCATTTCCATTTTTAGTTCACCTCACTGTCCTCCCTTGCCTATTTTTTAGAAGGACCAATATCACAAACATGTTATTGGAAATTTCACCCTTCAAATGCAATCTACGCCATTAATGACTTTGTAGTGTCCAATCAAGAGGTAATCGGATCCCATTCATTGTTTCATTAAATAAATCTTCAATTGAGTGGGTTGTCTTTCCTATCTCCTTCTTACACCATCCTCTTAAAGATCTCCCAACCCCACTTTCTCTGATACTTCAACCAACCTAGTTGTTGGGATTTAATTTTCTTCATGCTGTTCATTTTATACCCTAATAGAAAATGTAGCTGCCTGTAACATGCTCTTGACCAGCGGGCAGCTGCATATTGTTGTACTGATATCTAGCTGGTGCTGGGGTTTTGTCACTTTTTTTTTGGGTTTTTGTGTAAGATATCTAACGCATCTTTATGTTTAGCTTAAAATTCGTACTTCTTTGCTATTTGTGCTCTACCATTTAATCTGTTGGACAAGCACAATATGACATTCTAACCATTGTAGTGTGGTCTATGGCACAGTCACAAGGTTCTCCAGCCACACCTGTATATTCAAATGCTAGTTCTCCCTCTGATCCAACAACACCATGGGTAATACCAGAAGAATTGGATTCTGGGATCGACAAGGCATGCACTGGTGGTGAGAACTTTAAGATGATATTCTATGTACTGTTGGAAACCATCTATGCAACTGGCTTATTACAATTCTCTGCAACATGCTTTGATACTTTTATTGCTTAAATCTTAAGGTTTTATGGCTGGATATTGTAAGAGGAATTAACATATACAATGCATGAAGACTAGTTTCATTTACCGATTCATTGTAGTGCCTATTTCACCCTTCTCCTTTTAACTTTTTCCCGCCTTTCCCATAGGAAGCTAAAGATAAGATCATAAAGTTCAGTTTTGTTTAGGATGCTAAATATAGTCATAGTAGGTTAACATCTGGTGACTGTTGTCATGGGTCCGGTACTTTTATTTACTTTATTAGCTATGTATCCTCATCTCCCCAGTTTTTCCTGTGTTTGAGACAGAGCTGAATGACAATTCAACTGTTAAAAGTCACGAACTGAGGCTTCATGAGATTAATACACTTGAATGGGATGACCTAGTGGTTACAAATGATCTTAACACCTCTACTACTTCCACTCCGACTGAAGGTAATCTATTGTGCTTTCCAGCAGAACCGATATCTAGTCTGGAAATCACCCTATCATCTTAAAATTTCAAATTTAATACTTTGCAGGAAAGGTTCCATTTCTTCATCAAGAAAAACAAATTTTACTGAATGGAAATTCAAGCAGGGTAAGGAGACAATGGTTTTCTCAATAACCTCACTATATTGTTCTATATTGTATTCTTCATTGACGTTCAGGGGCAATTAGTCTTTTGGAACTTCTTGTTAGAACCTATTTTACCTTTTAATTTGACAATATATATTAAAACGGAGGACTTTATAATATTTCACTGACATCAGATTTGATTGATGTCCGGGCATGTAGCATCCAGCATGTGGCTGCTTTATTTTCTTCCATGTTTATATGTGGGATAATGAAACTTTTGGTCCCTCAAGTTTGCATCAATCATTAATTCAGTCCCTGGAATTTAATATTTATCAATCAAGTCCCTAAAGTTTCATAACCATACACCATAAGTCTTTATAGCCTAAAGGGAAGATAACATCATAGGGACTAATTGTGTTTTGTTATAAACTTTAGGGACTTGATTGATGAAGATTAAATTTCAGGGGCTAAATTGATAATTGAGGCAAACTTGAGGGATTAAAAGTTCCCTCCCTCCCTCCCTCCCTCCCTATATATATATATATATATATATATCAATATGAGATCATAGTTGATATATGCTTATTATGTGAAGCCATTAATGATAGAATAATTGTATATTTGACACAAAAAATTGAAGGTAATTGTATATACGGTGTATCAATATGCATTTACTATTCAAATTAATAACTTTTGGTCTGCAGTAACTTGGGTTTTGATGAAGCACTTAATCTTGAGGAAACTGCCCTTTTTCTGGGCTCCCTGACCACTTAATGTTTCAAGGAAGATGATAAACCAAATACGTTGAACCTTGGATGCTTGTTAAGTCTTCCTCCTATGCGGGGTTTTGCAGATTTATCTGCAAATCGGTGGGGAGTTGTTTACTACTTACCCTGTTCACATTACTTATGTGGTAAATAGTAGAATGGGCATTATGATGACAAGATTTGCCAGCATGCTAACCAGGCAGATCTGTGCACAGGTCTCAGCAAACTGATATGCAGATGTCACAACTTTTGATCTAGTCACAATTAGAATTACTACCTTTTGCTTTTCAAGCTTCCTGTTCATATCCTGTTGATTTCATGCTTTCTTTCTTTTCAATTGATGCTTTCTTTTGTAACCTATAGATTTATCTTCTCACTAGGTGGTCAACAATCAATCTGCGGAAATTCATTCTTTTGATATTCTGAACAATTCAATTGATGGGAACAATAGTGCTCAATACAATTTTTCTGAAAGTTTGAATCTTCAGACAGCCACCAATCAGTTAAATTCAAATGCACAGAGTGGACATTCTAGCACCATGGGTGGTGGTGATTTTGTGGGAAATATCATCAATGACACTCTGCAAAGCCAGGACAGCTTTGGAAAATGGATAAACAATATGATGGCTGATTCACCATCTTCTATTGATGACTCAGGTCTTGAATCCTCAGTTTCATCTGTTCATGATTCATACTCTTCAGGGTTGGATAATCATCAATCTTCTCTGCCAGAACAATTATTTAATATCACTGATGTGTCTCCTGTCTGGGCGTGCTCTGCTGAGAAAACAAAGGTTTGCTATTGCGATTCTCAAGTATCTGATAGCTAGTGTCTATCAGATATTGTACATGTAGATTTTTTCCTAGTGCCTATCATTTTTCTGCTTAGTCCATATTGAGCTTTTTGTTGAGACAATAAAATATGCTTGTCGATCCTTGAAGCTTAAAAGTATAGGGCTAAAATCCAATGAGAAATAGGAGTTGCAATCCTTGGCATTATACATGCACATCTTCATCTAAATAAGTTGTCACATATCGCTTTAGACCATAAATAGTTGATGTTGATAATTTAAATATTTACTATTTCGTGTTTTGCCACTTCTAATAGAATTTCTTACCTTCGTTTGCTTGTTCCAGGTCCTAATAACGGGATTTTTTCATGATGATTATGTGCACCTTGCAAAGTCCAATCTGTTTTGTATCTGTGGGGATGTACCTGTTCCCGCAGAAATTGTTCAAGTTGGTGTGTACCGATGCTGGGTGCCACCACATTCCCCTGGTTTTGTGAATCTCTATATGAGTATTGATGGCCACAAGCCCATAAGTCAAGTTGTTAATTTTGAGTATCGTACTACTGTTTTGCAAGACCCTGCAGCTTCCATGGAAGACAGGCACAACGGGGAGGAGTTTCGACTTCAGATGAGACTTGCTTATTTGCTCTTTGCTACACAAAAGAGTCTTGACATTACCTCTAGTAAAGTATTACCTGATGCGCTGAAGGAGGCTAAGAAATTTGTCTCCAAGACATCATATATTTCCAAAAGTTGGCAATACTTGATTAAGTCTACTGAAGACCGCAAAATTCCATTTCCACAAGCAAAAGATGCCTTGTTTGAAATTGCATTGAAGACTAGACTAAAGGAATGGCTCTTGGAGAGAATTATTTTAGGTTGCCAGACTACTGAAGTTGATGCCCAAGGACAAGGCGTAATCCATTTGTGCTCGATTTTGGGATATACATGGGTCGTTTCATTATTTTCATGGTCTGGTTTTTCATTGGATTTCCGTGATAAATTTGGGTGGACAGCCCTTCACTGGGCAGCTTATTATGGAAGGTACAGTGTTTCATACGCACTTTTTAGAACAGTTTTGCAGCCACTGAACTGATTGAAAAGTTCTTTCTTTTGTTGTGGCTTCGCTATTGATGAACTTGGATAAGCTACTTATTTAATTTGAAATGTGTTTACAGGGAGAAAATGGTTGCTGCTCTATTATCTGCGGGTGCAAGGCCAAACTTGGTCACGGATCCTACTCCTCAACATCCTGGTGGATTTACTGCTGCTGATCTGGCTCAGGGGAAGGGTTATAGTGGCTTAGCAGCTTATCTTTCGGAAAAGTCTCTGGTTGAGCAGTTCAATGAAATGAGCATAGCGGGGAATATCAGTGGCTCGCTGGAAACTACCAGCACAAGGGATCCAGTAAATTCTGAGAAGCTCAGTGAGGATCAGCTGTATATGAAGGATACATTAGCAGCTTATCGGACTGCTGCTGAGGCTGCAGCACGCATACAAGCTGCATTTAGGGAGCACTCACTAAAATTACGATCTCATGCAGTTGAACTTTTCAGTCCAGAGGCTGAAGCACGCCAAATAGTTGCAGCAATGAAGATCCAGCATGCTTTTCGAAACTTTGAGTCGAGGAAGTCTATGGCAGCTGCTGCTCACATCCAGCATACCTTTCGTACATGGAAGATGCGTAGACAATTTCTCAATATGCGTCGCCAAGCAATCAAAATTCAGGTTAGTGCTACCATTCTGCCTCTGATAGGACTGATTGCTGCTTAAATGTGTCCCATTGCGAATCCAAGTCCTTTGTTTGAGTTTGATCTAATCAAAATTCACACGGTAGATTGTTATCAGTTGGTACTGATGACAGCATGACTAAGTTATGGTGCAGCCGTGCTGATTCAAGTGTTTTAGAATGTAGATCTAAGCTCCAAAAAACCATTTTTCCTCCGGCGGAGTAATTCATGTCAACTTGTTTGCAAAGAAGCTTTCTATTCTGTTCTATCACTAAAATGGAGATATTGCCAACCAAAAAAAAAAAAAAATTTACAGCAGATGTTGAAATATGGCATATCCTGTGAAGGGCTGCTATGTTGACCTTTTAAAGGTTTTCCCATCTGCTTATCTAGTCACTACGGCGTGGAAATGCTGGTGCTAGGGGAAGTGTTTGTGTAATTGTGTTCGTGATAATGCTGAGTCTGTGCGGAGGTTAGAATCCTCCACATCTAATGATGGACCCTGACAACCTTGCTTCTCTGTGGAAGGCACAAGAAATGCAAGAGCATTTTGGTTCTTTATCAAAACATGAATTTCTAAAAGCTTGAATTAAACAGCCTTGCATTTGTTATGTCTTTTAAGGGGGAGAGAGATGGCCTTATATATATATATATATATATATATATATATATATTCAATAACCTTATATTGGACTCTTGCAAAATCTATCATTTAACAAAATGCTTTCCTAATGTAAGCGCTGTTGGAACTTCTGTGCTATGGTATTAATTGGTTCAGTGTCATATATCTTCAATGATTTACTTTCTGAATTCAACTTGTGAACACATTTATCTGAAATTTGACATGCATGATCATCAAGATAATATCTCATGATAAAACAATTATATGAAAATCATTGATGTCAGGAGACCAAAGCAGGAGTTGGTCCTCACCTGACTCTTAAATCAAATCTAGCAACAAAAGGGAACATTACATTTTCAGACTTCCAGAGATGATACCGGCAGATCTTATGAGCTGAAATGACCTCATACTTTTATTAAGCGACATCCAGGAAAAGACTGATCACCTATGTTCCATTGCAGGCTGCTTTCCGGGCCTTCAAGGAGCGACAGAACTACCGCAAAATTATCTGGTCTGTTGGAGTGGTTGAGAAAGCAATCCTGCGGTGGCGTTTAAAGAGACGGGGTTTCCGTGGCCTACAAGTAAATCCTGTCCAAGAAGCAGCAAGTCAGAAGGAGGAAACAGGGTTTGTTACGGAGGAGGACTTTTTCCGGACTGGCAGGAAACAAGCTGAAGAACGTGTTGAGAGAGCTGTAGTACGTGTTCAAGCTATGTTCCGCTCTAAGAAAGCGCAAGTAGATTACAGGAGGATGAAACTAGCCCATAATCAAGCAAAGGCAAGTTACTTATCCTAGTGACCTTTACTGATAGGTCTCATTTTGCTTATTTATATATATTAAATTAGGGAATTGCGATGTGCAGCTGGAACTAGAATATGAAGACCTCCTTAATTCTGAGGTGGATATGGGAGTGCTGGCATAGGATGATACAAAGACAACCCCAGAAAAAAGGCTCATATTGTATGGATACAACCAACAAATGAATAATCTATGAATGGTTGTTGGTGCCTTGGTTGTACATTTTGTAGATATTGTTAAATCCTAGAGTAGCTTTTCAAATTTTGGCCCCTTCAAATTGCTTTAATATCTTTGAACGGGTCATCTTTGGAGCTTTACAAGTCATAGGGCAAGCATTACGAAAATTCTAGTCAGGTCGACATTTTTTAAGAAAAGAAACCATCATGCCCACACTTGAGAGAGAAATAAAATAAGAAAAAAATTAGGAGCGAAATTTTTTCTCTTTTAAGTAGTAGTGAGATTCACTGTTAAGAGCGCAGAGTTCCTGAATTTTGTTATTGCACTGCAGCCCAAGCGCATTGCTTATTCCATGTTATTATTGAGAGAACAGATAATTATGGTAGTACGCTAAACAAATTTCTTGTGATCCCAGAGAAAATTATTTATTGCTTGATCTTGAAAGATGATTGGCAATATACACCACCGGTCTTAAATATAAGATATACTTTATAGCGTAATTTATATTACAAAGTGGGTTTTATATTTAGAATTGAAGGAGTGTATACTAATAATAATGCGTGTTAGTATTTTTCTCCATGTAAGAAATTTGAAAACACTGCTCCAAATTATTTTTTTTGGACCAGGGCTCCAAATATTTATTAAGATATAAAATCCCATGGTGACATTGAAGTTAATTCCATCGAACAGATCAACATTTAAGAAAAGAGAAACGCCTTCCGCTCATACGTAAGAAGACAAATCCTAATTAATAAACCAAGGATTCTGAAACTGCTCGATGCTGCTCTGTGATGCATCCAAGGTGGGTTGATGAAGTTCAACTTGTGTGATTTGAAGCTTGTGGAATGCAATAAGAGCTTGAACTCTGGCTAGTTCGCTTTCTGTATCATGTAAGTTCTGATGCAACTGAGATATAAGCTTAACGCAACCATACACAGGATCTTCTATCCTGCATCTTGCTTCAAAATATAAGGTATCCACTGCTTGTGCTCGCATGTGCACTGGGATCTGCTGCAAATATTATAATTTCAAAAATATGTTAATGAATATCAAAATAAGTAAATCTAATTTAGTTTTTGCATCACATACTTGCTAGTTACGTCATGATATTGAAACGAATGGAAATCACGGTGAAAAAGAAAAGGGGGGAAAAAAGAGGAAAACTTGATTCTTATTATAAGAGACAGTCAAGTTATTTGTTTCTACTTTTTATGCGCTATTGTATTATTTTAGCTACTAAATGGATTGATATTGAAATTAATTATTCATTTAGCAGTTACCTGAAGCATTTTTCCAACGTTACTGCTACCATATATTCTATGAACACAAGCAAATCTTTCAGGATCATTGGGAGGAAAATAGGGAGAGAAAATGCAATCGGAAGGACACTTTCTTCTTTGATTCTTACAAGCTGCACACCGACCTGAAATCATGATCTCAAAAATCTTCTAAAGAGAGAGGAATAAAGATAATAATCCAAGAGAAAATCTCAGGCACACCAAAAAGATTTCCACAGTATCTTTCTAGTCTCTGAATTGATAGAGAGAAAATCTTTCAGAGATTTTGATCTCTCATTTGCTTGAGAGAAGAGGGTATTTGTATTGACAAGGAATGGAACTACTCTTAAAATCCCAACGGCTACATTTTTTCAAATTTTCTGCATCAAGAAGGAAAGTTTTGGAAGGAAGGCAAAGTTATAATCCTCCATTTACGTGTGACAATGATTTTCAAAATCTTCCCATTTTGATAGGAGAAGAATACCAATTTCCTTCTTTAGTCATGTTAAGAATTTACACTAAACGTTGTTGGCTTTTCTATGATATAGCACCTCACGGAAAAACAATCAATAAATAGCTTTTGAAATAGACAAAATAAGAGGCGCAAACTTTACTAAAACATAAAATGAATATATTCATAGTTCGGAGCAAAAAGGGAATCTCAATTCCCAGCCATTACATATGACTCACTGAGCTTAATGAGGATCAGAAGAATGAAACCGTATGCAAGTAAACCAGAACATAAACTATAAACTCCGCAAATTATAATGAGAGCTAGTCTTATTAGTTCTCTGGGGCTGATCAGATCACATTGTTATTATTATCCAACGTTGTCTGAAAAGCTTTCAGTTGTAAGAAGGATTGGCCAAGACGTAAGCCTCAACGGCCTTGAAGAGTCCATCTCCCTTCTGCTTCCCAATCTTGAGCTCTTCTTCGCTGGGCTTAGCGTCTCCCTTCGTCACGTAGTTGACGGTCACCTTCACGACGGATCCGCCGTTAGGGGCGACCGCCAACTTGGTCTCGACCGCGATCTTCTCCAAAGTCTCAGGGAAAGTGTCGCTCTCCACTAAGGTGTAGTTGTATACCAGGTTGTCCTTGTCTACTGCTTCCACCTTGTGCTTCGCGTAGTGCAACTGTCCATCTGTACGTACACATAATACCACATTTCTCATTAAAATCTCTCAAAACCAAACATTCTTAAACAGATTCAAACTAAATTATTCAGTGACATAGAAACAGAAAAAGAAAAGGGACCTTCGAGGTAGTTGATCTTCTTGATGGTTCCGGCGGCACCAGTGCCTTCGAGGATCTCAACGCTCTGAATGGCGTCTACAACCTTAGGGATGAGGTTGTCGCCATCAAAGACCAGAGCTTTGTAGAGTGTGGCAGGAGCAACAGCGGAAATGCTCTCTTCGGAGAAGGTGAAAACTCCCATTGTGATTATGTGTTGTTTCGAAGAAGAAAATTGAGAAGATAATGGAAGATATTGCTTAGCTAGCAGTTATGGATATTGGTTCATGGACATGGTACGTTTATATGGGCACCACCAAGCTGCGGTTTGGCCATGAAGTTGCTCATTGCTTGAGGTTGTTGGGTCACTCTGTGTGTGTGTACGTTAATTTTCTATTTGTGTTTCAACTTTGACCAGAGAGTTTGAGGTCAAGTGGTCAAACATTGCGGGTTTGAACTTTCTGAAATCTAGAAGGCGTCTAGCTTCCCTGTCTCCTACCACTTGTAGGATAATTAATGACTTTTTTTTTTTTTAAATTTGACCTTTATTAATATAATAAAAAAATGTGAAACATATTTTTTTAATAAGCTTTCTTTAATAGGGACAAGTGTGAAAAATTTTATCAATTTTCTTGACAAAAGCGGGTGCAAGTGACTTGTATATAAAAGCATAGTGGTATATCGCAAGGTCATATTTGCTTTACTTTGCTGGAGGCGTGTTTACGATATTTTTCCACAATGAGCCACTGGCAATGGGTACTTTTTTTTTTTTTTTTTACCCAACGGGTATTAACTTATTAAAGGCGCAGTTAATCATGGAACTGATTTTGAGATTAAGATACAGATACATGTTTTCCTCCGAAAAAAACACACTTAGCATTTAGCAACGTTTGAACACCATAATTATGAGTAACTGGGTTAAACCGTAAAATGCCCTGTTTCAATAGTTGCTCGTAATTCTGTTAAAATTCAACCCAACAATACTAACCAAAGAAAAATGATAGTAGTAGAATCAATTCGCTGAGCAGTTTCATAGTCCCGTTAAAATTTGAGGACATATATTGAATAGTGTCCATAAATTTTTCTTAATTTATATGCGTTTTTTGTTAATTTACCAAATTATGATGCCTCTTCTACGAAATAAATATTCTCAGCGAGATTTAAACCCACAAATCACGACTTCCTAACTTTCTCAACTTATAATTAATTGGATCAACTTTGTTGGTGACAAGACAAAGTAGTTCCACCAATAATGAAAACCTCGTTATTTGGCAGGGAGGGAAAATAATTTTGGAATCCGCTTCACAGCAAATTATTTTTTTCTGCGCTGATTCATTATTTAACATTGGAAATTGATAATCAAGGATAAGGATAACATTTGGGTGAACATGAAAGCCAGCGTCACCCTACTATTAGTTCTGCCATTTTGGTGACCAATATATAAACTTGCATACAGCACAAGCTTAACCAAGCCTACACAAAATTTCCCAACAGAAATATGCGAGTCTCAAAAGTAAAACTAACATTCAACATATCCAATTTACATCAATACAAGAACAGAGTAAAAGATTGCATCAGCAGAACCATCATCATAATTAACTGCTCCGACCACACTTATTATCTAACTCTATTCACTATCCTATTTGATGTACTGAGAGAGCCACCTGAACCCTTCCCCATAGCCCATCTTACGCACGATACTGCACATGAAAACCTCCAGAGGACGGACATTGGAGTCTGCCAAGTTGACCTTGCCCTTGCCTGTGGTGAAGTTTGTGAGCCCCATATGATATCGAAGCTCGTCCTCTGAGGCAGCATAAGGCAAGTCAATCTTATTTCCCAATATAAGGAAAGGTACATTTGCTAAGGACTCATCAGAGAGAAGGGCATCTAGCTCCCTCTTTGATTCGGCAAACCTTTCCTTATCGAAGGCATCCACAAGGTAGACCACAGCATCAACCTACATGATAGAAAAAGTCAAAAATGACGATAAGTAACTGCCATTGTACACATACAGATATCAAAGGAGGTTGAGAGCATCATATAAGCTGCCAAAATGCCACGCATAGAGATTGAGAACATAGAACAGCATCAAATACTAATAAAAGAGATCAATATCTGGAAAACGGGATCACTTGATTCACTGAGTGATGATATCCCCCCATTTTTACTCAGAAAAAAAGACATCAATTCTAACAAACAAGTCAAATAAAAGATAAAATGGTAATTAAGATCCTCATGTTACGTGTGACAGCTATTGCCTGCAGGCATAGTGAGCCCAAGAAAAAAGAAGGGGGGGTGATTGATTGAAAATGGCAACTAACAATGGCTCTTGCCCAGACATTTGAAGTAATTGTGATAACAGGTAATAAATCCTAGAAACAGCAGAAAGACAAGCTCAGATGAACCAATCTATGCAAACAACATACATTCATATTTAATATTCATTCTAATGCTAATCCGACAAAGGCATCAATCCCAAACAGTGTTAAACAGTCAGGAGATAGGAGCTAGGACAAGAGTACTCGCGTCTATCTTAACACGGGAAAATAAAAGACTGACAGAGTCGATAAGAAATACACCTGAGCATAATAGTCTCTCCAGACTCTGCGAGCAATCTGGTGACCTCCCAAGTCAAAGGCCTTAAATTTGATCTTCCCGATACTCAATTCCTCTGAAGTCGGATATTGAGTTGGCTGATGCTGAACTAATCTCTGTAAAATAAAGAGGCAAAAACTAAAAGATCAACCCTAATTTCGATGCCTGAATGAGAATACAAAAAAGTCATAAAAAAAAAAGGAATCAAAATTAGACGTGTGTGCAAGAGCCATGGCACGAAATTAGGGTCCTCAGTGGGCGGGAAACACCAAGAACATAAAGCCAATTCGAAACGAGAAAAACCATAAATTAACAATAATTACACAATAAAATACAACCTCATCTTTCAGCATGTGAAGCAAGGTAGTCTTTCCAGCATTATCAAGCCCTAAAAATAAGATCTTCGCCTCCTTTTGCCAGAGACCGAGAGATGCAAGAATTCCGTAAAACCAATCAACAAGAAACATTTTTTCTTCGAGAAGCTTCGAAATTCACAGTTTCACCCACCAAAAGTGCAAAAAGTTCTCACCGAAATCACTTCAATCAGAGAGAACGATGCCGCCGCGACAAAATTCAACCAGCTAAACAAAAAGATAAAATTCAGAGAGATCTCATTGGGACAAAGCGATGGGGCAAAAGAAAGAAGAATCCACCGAGAGACCAAGGAAACAAGAAGCCGAAAATTACAAGGAAAAAAAAATGAATCTTTCGGTTTAGGGTTCTTTTCTTGCAAGTGCTTTCAAATATATGTATTTAATGGGTGGTGTGACCGCATGCCTGAGTACTGATTACCGGCGTGGCCAGTGGAACTGGTGGCCAGTGCGGCAGATACAATAGCTAAAATGCCCCGAAACCCTTAAGTTGGGAACGGGAACCCTGATATGGTTAACCGGAAGAACCGGTTTGTGATGCAAAATCCAGATGTGCACATTCCATTGGTGGGTACGCGTCATAGGGGAGTAATAGCCAAGAATGGAAGGTAATATTTTTTCAAACATATACTGAGTAATAATTTGGAATGAATCAATCGAGTTAGGGTATATCCTAATTTTATTTAATACTCCCTCTTATCCAATATGCGTCATACATATTTTATTAAAAAAAATTACATATTTTATATAGGCATGATTCTATTTATAAAATACACTTAAATATGTCTGAAATTTTAATTAGTTTTTTTTTAATTTTTAAGTCTATTGTTTATTTTCTTTGGAGCAATAGGCCTATTGTTTATTTGTCAAAAAAAAATGACAAAACAAATATGTGTTGAATTTGAAAACAACAAATAGGTAATTTTAACTTATTAATATTAACACCATTATAAAAGTAGTTAAAACTATTATAAGAGTAGTCAACATGATCTATTTATTTTTTAAAAATTTAACGGGTATTTTTTGGGTAAATTTTTCCTACTTGTTATGTCAATACACTAATTAACTAGACATGCTTTAAGCCCAAAAAAAAGAAAATTACTAGACATACTCTTTTTTTCCTTACTCATTTTTTCCTTTCTCCACAAATAAGATTATTTTGAGACAATATTTATCATATATTTATTTTCTTTAATCATTTTAATTAATTTTTTTAATTTACATAACTCGGTTATTTTTATCTTTTATGTTCACATCAGACCACATCAATATAAGATGACATGTCATTTTTTAATATGATTTTATTGCCCAAAAAAAAAAAACAAACATGAGTACACAAATTCTCCTGCCAGAGGCCTAAGGCAAGCAATAAGCAAACTAAGTCTTTTTTTTTTTTTTAAAAAAAAAAAAAAAGACTCAATACTAAAACTAAGTCCAATGATTTAGAGTCTAGTAAAATATTCAACTTTCGACTTTGCCTTCACCGGAGCTTCTCTCTCTGTCTTGGAAACTTACACCCCTTTTTTTAATGCGGGAGCTTACGCTAATCTGACTTCCTAACACAGTTAGAAATGTTAAAGATACGTTTTAATTTCAAGAATTAACCTTCTGATGTGCTAAAAATGTTCAAAAAATTTATTAATTTCTTTGGCCTGAAAAATATATGTATTAATTGTCATTTTTATAAGCGTATTTATATATATATATATATTACAGTATGCTTGTCATTTTTATTTTCCAAACATAATTCATATACTTGTCAATTTTATAATATAAGTGTACTTGTAAATATCGTACACCATGCTTATCATTTTTATTTGCC
This sequence comes from Neltuma alba, assembly GCF_004799145.2. Classification (NCBI taxonomy): domain Eukaryota; kingdom Viridiplantae; phylum Streptophyta; class Magnoliopsida; order Fabales; family Fabaceae; genus Neltuma; species Neltuma alba. Next base: position 39,202 of record NW_021637067.1, read on the forward strand.
AAACTTAATTCATATACTTGTCATTTTTATTAGAATGAGGCATTTGACTAGTCTAAGTCGCACTATTTTCTAACGTGTTACAATGAATGGTATAATTATAAATTTATTTCATATTTTAATTAAATTTTTTTTTATCCTTCAAATTTTCAAATTTGGGCCTTGTTAAGAATGCAAACCCAGGTCCTTTCCGTCATTGATGATGGAATGGATCTCCACCAAGGGTATTATCGTCATTGAGTGGACAAATGCCTTAGGGCTTCTTTTCACGGTCATATATAACGGCCAAACATCTCAAGCCCCGATTCTCTGTTCCGCCGGAAACCCTAGAAGATCCGAAGTCCCCCGTTCACCTTGCTCTAGGGTCTGTATTAGCTCTGTTGCATATTCTTTATGCTCTTACTTGTGTTTATCACCGCTTAATTTTTCTTTTCGTTTTGTTTGTTTTGATCACAGCGATGGCGAAGTCGAAGAACCACACAGCTCACAACCAGTCATACAAAGCCCACAAGAATGGCATCAAAAAGCCTAAGAGGCACCGCCACACTTCTACCAAAGGGGTATTCACATTTCCTAATCCCTGGCGATCTGTGTTGATTCTCTTGTTTTTGTTGTTGTTTAATCTATAGTTTAATTTCTTTTAATTGGAATTTCATGTAGATGGATCCCAAGTTCCTGAGAAACCAGAGGTACGCGAGGAAACACAATAACAAGAGTGCTGAAGCAGCCACTGAGGAAGAGTAAATCGCCCACTTTCAGACGAAACTATAGGATTTCTGGGATAGCTTGGAATATCTTTTTGAATTATTTGATGGTATTTTTTGTGTTTAATTTAACTTGACTAGTATGCTCTTGTTGAATTCTTGCTGGTCTATGTGAAAGATCCTGATACAAAAGGTTCTAGTTTTTTGATTCTGTTAATGAATTCATGAAGGAGCAAAATGGTTATCATTCCACTCCTAGCATGTTTTTGGGTTTAAATGAGCAGAGACCTCGAATTTTATTGAAACATGCGGCCAAAGAACTAGGGGTTGTTTGGTTATCCTAATATGTATTTTTAGCAAATCGAGATAAATTCCTTCACATGTTTATTTCATATATAATAAAAGCACTTTTGAAATTATAGTTTTAATTTTATCCAAATATTTTTTTAGAGTATGTTTTGTTGTTAATCGTTAGAGCATGCCTTTTCACGCCAAGCCGATACACTATATTTAAGATTTTCATGCTTTCATTCCAGCCTACGGTTTGTAAAATATGGTTTTCACCAGCTTTGTTAAGCAATTGAATGAGGAATCTGGTTCGATTGAATATTAGAATGACCACATATAGGATAATATATGCATAAGTTTATGTGGAATTCTTGTGCTATTGTAGCTGCAAATTGGTTTCCCACTTGTATGAAATTCTTGTGTGCCGTAACGTTCGTGCGCTCGATTATTTTTATAAATGTACGGAAATAAAATCAGTAGTGGCTTATCGAAGAGAAATTGAAAGTGACTTGGACATATTTTTTAACCATCTAAATTTTGGATCACCGTATCACATTTCATCTAAAAAAATTCATCGAAAGCAAAAAAAAAAAAAAAAAGAAAGAAAGAAAGAATGTAAAATAGATCTGACAACGATGTAAATGCAAGAAATGGTTTGCGCTCGTCAATTTTTGGACTGTTGGCGGGCTCCCCTCGAAGTTTCCTACTTACATGATTGGAAAATCTTGGCAGCTCACAATAATACAAGCTAATTTAGTCTAAAACTTACACTCTGGTCTCTCATAGGACTAGACAGCAACTGGTTCCCATGCCGGGCTGGAAGATTGTTCTTTAACCTGCCTCAGAAATTCAAGAGGGCACATATTAATGCGTCTAACAAAATAAAGTAGCTATGTTTACCTGTACGTTTGTGTGCATTCGTTAGCGTTTTGACTATTCTGTCCAGGAAGTTTAAAGGGTGAGTTACATTAAGGTTCTAGAGAAGGAAAATAAATTACAAAACAAGTTTCAGAAGACTATTTAAATGTTATTGAGATTTTTTAATAATTTTTTTTGAACCGCATTGTAATTCTCCCAAGTTTAAATCAAACAGAAAACTACGACCAAGTTGTTTGCTAGTTTAGTGAACAACCACTAACATGTCGATGCTTATCTCGTAGCAGGCTATCTTACCATCTAGATCAAAATAATCGGTGGGCGGCAGTGGTTTTGTTCAATATGATTATTCTCAAGGTGTTCTTTTGGAAAGCTCACCTTTGCTGATTTAAATAGTTCGTCAACCACCTCAGACAGAGTTGGATGTGCATGGACCGCAAACTTTATGTCCTGTATTATACCACAAAAATGTGAAATTTACTTGACAGAAAAGGACTGCTTTGTCTGCTAATAAAGTACATTTTTTGACGAACATGGACGAGAAAAGAAAAACTTAGTGCCAGCTGAACTCAAGCGGTTGTTTATAATGAAACGCAAAGCGCACACAGAATTTTACCTGAATACGTGTCCCTGATGCTATTGCATTGGATGCTTCGTGGATGAGATCCGCAGCATGCAGCCCGAAAATATGAACTCCTAGTATCTCTCCAGTGTCAGGTCTGTATATCAACTGTATGAAAAACAGTGTAAAGAGTAACCCGTAAAGGCTGTGGGAACCAACTACCAAGTAAATAAATGCAATCAGTGGGAGGATAAAAGTGTTATTGAACAAGTAAATCAGGGACCCAGCTGTCAAACCCAAATAACTTCCCCATACCACCCGAGCAACTATTATGCAAGGAACTCATTCACTCAACACTCACAATCTCCTGTGGATGAATAACTTTGAAGGATAAAGAAGCAGAAATATAACCTTGGCAAGTCCCTCCCCTTCGTTTTCTGCTAGGGCTTTCGTGTTAGCTTTAAAACTTGTTTTGGAGACACTCACTTCAAAACCCTCTTTTGCAGCTTTCTCCCTTGCTTGAGGCTGAAAATTTTACATGTTTGGTCACAATTCATGAGTTCATTGATTGAACGACCAATAGGAGATATTTAAAAATATAACTAGAATATATAAAGAAAAAAAGGGTTGGGAGAGCAGAAGTGAAGAGGGATTGGTTAACTGCAGAGTGAAATCAAAGAATTTTAAAAAAATGTTAATGGTATACAGTGGAGAATAAAGCACAAGACACAAGAAGGTTCAGATATATGGTACCTCCGTCAATCCAACCATGCTTATTTCAGGATGAGTGAAACAAGCGGCTGGAATACTCAAGTGATTGAGCACATGATCTCTTCCGGTGATTTGTTCAACCACTGTCAGAAATTTTTCATTCGTAAAAATGGAAGCAAAAGACTCCAATATTAGTAATTTATAGTTTTCCACTTACCTGAAATTCCTTGTGCACTGGCAGCATGAGCGAGCATCAACTTGCCATTTGCATCACCAATACAATACAAATGCGGGACCTATCATTCCATATTTTATTTCAGTAACAAAAAATCTAAGCCAACGACGTATGGTTGTGCAAGAGAGAACTTTGAAACAAACCAGATTGCCACATGTATCAATTACTCGCATCCGCTCATCCACAGGAACAAAACCACGATAAGTTGTAACATTAATCTGGAAAAAAAAAATGTCAATTATACAATTACTTCATTTGGGGAAAAATTTACACTTGGCAGCCACTGGATAGACATACATTCTCTAAGCCAAGACCGCTAGTGAATGGAGCCCTTCCAGTTGCTATTAGTGCAGCATCCACCTGAAGCAATGTAACATAATAACTTGAGATGAGTCCAAGTCAATGAATTTGAATACGTGACAAAAAGGTATAAAGATAATATTTGTCAGTGTTTTGTGACTGAAAACTGTTCACACTTGCAAGACCTGGTGCTATAGATGTTTATGAACTGTAAACGAAAAAAAAAAAAAAAGGACTTCAAACAATATTACTAGGTCCGGTAAGAAAACGGAAGCCGCAAGTCTCTTGAGCTTAGCAAGACCAATTGCGTCATCAAAAGTGTTGCTGTCGTTGCTATTATTTTTACTATGAGGGGAGAGGGGTTGAGGAGCAGAACCAACCTATGCATCAGTCAGTGGGAGTTGAATTGCTTGCCTCTCTCAGTTACGTGCACTCAGTTTATCATACGCTGCATTGAAAGCGTCCTATAAAAGCATCTGAAAGTAATTGCAAAGATTGAACCTACGTAATTTTGTAAGTGGTTGTTTTTCCCCTCATACTGTGACAGTGCTCACACATGCGTGTCTAGTTTTAGCATTGAACAATTTCTAGAATTTTCCTCTGTTGTAAGTAGAAAATTTGAAACCAAGCGGTATTGTTAAGACTACAAGAATCAAGTTACCTCCAAGGTATCCTTTGGTTCCTTGGTTTTTGCATCAATGAGTTCAATGAAGACTAGATTTCCATCCCTAGCAGGAGTGATCTGCAGGAAAAGAGGGGGAAAAAGGGATGCAGCTTGTCAAAATAGCCATCCAGCAGATATTTATTCAAGCATCTAAAGGTATGGTTACCTTGGATGCAACAACTCCAGTATGATAGTCAATTTTCCTCTGGGTTACGAGAACCCTCTGAGCCAACTTGTTGATATCAGGATCAAGTCCTGGCATAAGTTGATCTAAAGCTTCGATAAAAGTAACCTGCAGAATCCCGTCATTCCTTACTATATTTCTTCTGCAATGGCTTCATTTCGCAAATGAAAAACAATATTTCTTGTATTATTAGATATTATAAAAAAGCATACATTTCAACGGTGGAATAAATTTTTTTGCCATAAAAATAACACCTAGAATCAATCATCAATCATTTGCAATTATTTCCCATGAAGATAACCTAATGGGGAGGGCACAATCGAGTATCATAAATACCTCACTTCCAAGAGCTGTATACACATCACTAAATTCAAGTCCAATATAACCGCTTCCTATAATTGCTATCCAGTCAGGAACAAACTCCAGTTTGAGTGCGTGGTCACTGGTAATCACAGTCTTCCCTGCAGGTAATTAATCATTAATATTTTTATAAAGAATATAAGCAGAAATCACAGTTTTGTTTGGCATACGGTGTCTGAGAAGGGCTCCTCATGATAAATATAAAGGGCCAGCGAACTAATAAATTGAGCAATATATCAGTTTCTTTCAGGTGGAAGAGAAAAGATGATTTGTACCATCAACTTCAATGCCCTCAGGAACGTAAGGGACCGAACCAGTTGCAATTATTATATCTTGTGCTGTTACTATGTTGTTGGAAGAGCCAACTCTCACCTTATGAGGTCCCTGCATCAATTCATCAAGATGGCAAAAGGAAATGTTTCAAATTTCTTTCCAATTTCATGATCAAAAGTCTAAAGTTAAGCTTTTGATGGTAAGTAAATAGTTCATTCTCCCACACATCATAACATGTCACCTACCAAAATGGTTCCAAAACCTGTGAGTATATCTACTCCAAGCGCTTTTAATGAATCGGTCATATTACCACGAATTTTCAAAGCAAGATTACTAGCATGGTCAGCAACAGCTTGTCTGTCGTATCCAGCAGCAGAAACCTAAAATAAGAAAAAGCCCAAAAAGGAAATCAACGAAGGGACCAAATCTCTCACCACAATGAGGAATCTTTAGTATTACTCCTCTTGTATTACCTGTTACAGCAATAATCATAGCAATTGCTTCAGAGCTTAATATAAATACACACTCCGTTAGAAAATTTTCTCACCTGCAAGCCCAGGGACTTTAAGTGATGATCATTTTGTAGTTCCCGCATACGTCCACTTACAGCCAAAAGAGCTTTAGAAGGAACGCAACCTCTGTTTACACATGTCCCTCCCATCGCATCTCCCTCTACAATGGCTGTTTTCAAGCCCTGCAGTCACTGTGTTATTTTTAATTCTCTCAGAGACATAAATCTAAAGACATATATTCTTACTGCCTGTTATGCACGCCTAGTGCAGAAAAGGCACACTTTCTTTTACCTTACAAGACACAAATTAACTATATTCACTAAAGTAATAATAAGCATCCAGGTACAAAAATTTCGTACTGAAAAAATCACATAGAAGAAACAGGACCTTAAATTGTAGGAAACACCCAGGTTTCTGGGAAAACGCCCTTATATACACATCCAAGTTACTCACATATACATATCTATATATATATGTATATATTTTTCTATATCAAACAAATGGCTCAACCAATACTAACAGCAAAAACAACATAAAAATTCCTCGTATGTCAACTCCACAGAACGTCATTTAACACAGGAATTTAAAATAGTTCTACGTGATCCAAGCTGCACTCCATCAAAACATTAGCAACGAACAAAAATGTATCTAGTAATTGCCAAATCAAACTTTAAACTCGAAATGTATGTTTAATTATTATGTACTATCTACTTCGACTGAAACCACAATTGGCAATCACCAGTGCAGCCACTGCATCAATTAATGCAAAACAGTCAGAGTACCTTGTCAACGGCATGAAGCGCCGCCCCGTGGCCACCAACGCCAGCTCCAATAATCAACAAATCGTAATCGAATGACTTTGGAGGACTGCCATTGTTGAACCAGGCAGCAGAAAATTTCTTGGGAACTCTACAGCGAGAAAGCTGGATTCTCTGGTGCGCATCGTAGCGTTTGAGCGAGGTAAGACCAAATGCCTCGCGCCTTAAACCGCAGAATCGAAGATTTAAAGGCGTAGCTGCAGTGAGAGGAACAGAGTTGGAGACGAGGTATGACCTGAAAATGGGGGAGGGAGCAGAGGAGCTAGGGAAGAAAGGGAGTGAAAGTGAGCACTGCATTTTTGAGGAACAGAAACGCGGCAATGGCGAAGTGAGGGAAGATTATAATTTATTCTATTAAAATTAACGTTTCTTTCTTGTATGCTTTTAAAAAATTATAATACCCATTTAATTTAGTAGATTTAATTTGAGAGTTGACGTAAAATTTATTTTATATATTTATTAATTTTTTAAAATTAATTCTATTAGTTAAAAAATATTAATGAACTAATTTAATTAATATTTTTAATTTATTTAAATTATTTAATTTTTTTTTTTAATTCTCTTCTAATTAGTTGATTAAACGTTAGATTAAAGGCGAGCTGTATAATGTTTTAAACGCGCGAAAAACAAAAGAAGGATCCAGATCAGCAGATTTTGACAACTTCCCTGAGACCGTTACACATGTGGCGAGTCCGTTGCAACTGAGTAATCGGGAATTTCGCATCAGCGTCATTTTGGAACAGCCACGTGTTATTACCCAAACACACGCGTCCTCAATGCGAGCCCTGGTCGTCCGTTCTTTTCTTCATCTTCCCCAGCCTTTTACACTCTTTCCCCTTTCTTGTTTCTCTGATCAAAGAGTACTGGCAAGAGCATTTTGTCTGGTATCAGAGAATTTCGCTTGTGAACATCAAGAAGGCTTAGCAAGATGAGCAGTAACTTGGAAACACGGTCTTTGCTGGATGAGCTTCGAAGCTTTGACAAAGGCGGTTTCTTTGACCTTGGCCACCCTCTTCTCAATCGCATTGCTGAGAGCTTCGTCAAAGCCGCAGGGGTAACCTCCACTTCTTTCCCTTTGAGTAAATTATCGTTAAGGTCGCGCAACATATTTCGTTGATTCAGTCTTCAATGTATTATCTGGAAGGGAAAGATAATGGTGCATAGATGCAAAAGGGTCCCTAACATGAGACCACTAGAAATCAATTTCTCTGAACTAAGAATTCCGATCTTGATGTCATGAGGACTATATAAAGTAATAATGATTGCCTTTTAAGGATATAAATCAATGTAATATGGGTCTCAAATGCTATAACTCTTCAAGCCCCAAAAAAAGAAAAATGCTAGTGTAGTTTACTCTTGCTCTGTGTGCGCGTGTGCGCGAGCGAGCATCTGTAAAACTCTTGCTTATAGTAGTGGATGTGTGTTTACCAGATAGGAGCCGTCCAAGCGCTGTCCCGCGAAGCTTTCTTTATGACCATTGAAGGTTCGCTAATGATTCCTCATTAAACTTTTCTTTTATTATATGATCCATAATAGCAGAGAGAATTGAGATTAAAGAAAGAAAAATGGTAAAGAAAATACTAGATGTATGAGAAAATCTACATTTTGTGATCTAATCAAAACTATGTAAGAAAGCATTGAGTCCATCTTAAGCTATTTTGGTGAAGTTATAAATTTTTTGCTCTGATTAATGCAAAACTCTATCAGGGGGCACAGGCGTGTGTAAGTGGAAACTTGATGGTACAATTTAGTATTTACATGTCTGTATGGATTTTTAGGTGCTGGGCTTGATAATAATGACGGTCTACCACCAGAAGTCCTACCTGGTGCCAATAAAAATGGTCTTCCAGGTCTCAGAGGTATCTTAGACAGGAGAGGAGATATTGTTTTTGTGATATGATGTCATTTTATATTTCTTTTGACAAGTTTGAAAACAATGTTGAGTGAACCTTTGTTTCGTAAATGCAGGAGAGACCAGCAGTAAATCTCTTGAGGCCATGGTGAGATTTCACGTAAACTTTGAAGTTTTGCCACATGACCATTTCAAGGCCTTTTATTTTTGTCTTAGTGTTCTAAAATTGAACTTTCAAATATAATTGAGCTTAACTATAAACAGTTAACTCTTCTGTCATTTTTTTAATCATGGAATTCCTGCTACTTAGTGTTTCCTTTATTCTTCTGATCAGGTGAAAAATACTGGAAAAGAGTCCTTACAATGGGGTAATGATATACTTTCTTAACCTACAATAAACTTTCATTCTTCTATGAACATTGAAATTACAAAAGAATACATGTGTTCATTTGTGAGTAAAATAATATTTTTGAAACAGATAAATCTATGTTTGTTAGTTTCCCATGCTCATGATGTTTATCTCTCGGATGACTGGGCTATTCTGAATCTTAACAAATTCTCCTCCCAACATGCAGGTTTGGCTGCAGGAATGTATTCAGGTCTCACATATGGTCTGAAGGAGGCTCGTGGAGCTCATGATTGGGTAACACAACTGGACTTTAAAACACAGCTCTTTTTATTCCAAAAAAAAAAAAAGGAAAGTCGATGTTCTGGTCGCTAATTTACTGGGCCTTTGCTTGGATCAAGAGCTTTACCACTGCGCTAAAATTTCAAGATCTCATATAAATAAAGCTAAGGGCCCTTTTTATATGGACCACATTTAAAATGAACAAATGACAAGAATTAAGTATGTCGCATTGTTTCAGGCATGAAGATTTTCCTTAGCTTGGCTGCAGATTGTTTTGTTTCTGGAATTCACCAAAATGATTCAGAATAATCATGAACTGTGTTTGATGCAGAAAAACAGTGCAGTGGCGGGAGCCATCACTGGGGCAGCACTCGCACTTACATTGGATGATTCTTCTCATGAACAGATTGTGCAGTGTGCTATTACTGGAGCTGCCATCTCCACAGCCGCAAATCTTCTCTCTGGCATTTTCTGATGCGGAATATGCCTACATTGTACTTGAGCTTGGATTTTAAGAACAATTAAGAAAACTACATATTGTCATCTGATTCGTGAGAGTTTTAGACATATAAACTTGTTATCAAGTTTTGATTAGTTCCATGATTGATTTCTTGGTTGACAAAAGCTTTTATGAATTCTGGCCTATTAAGTATCCCTATCCGTTTAAATTTTTAGAGTATTTCTGGATCACCGCACCCCCTGGGGGGATGGGTTGATCTCTTCTCGGAATTAGAGTGCCAACAAGATCACATCAAGTAGGGATAAGATCAGATGATTCCATCAGAAGAATAAACAAATCTTACAAATAAAATGGATAAATCATTTCAGCATTTGTCTCAAAATGATGGGACGTTACCCCTTCGGCGTTACACGCTTTCTCCCTTCTCCATTAACTTATTAAGAGAAAGCACCTCACTTCAGCCTTAAAAAAATATAATGCACTTCACCGAATGAGATCTCAGGTGGGTCCATCCTATCTTCTCTGTAGTGGGAAAGGCAAATGGGGCATTCTATTATTGCTCCTCAAAAATAAAGAGGATCCAATGCTGAGTCACTATAAATCACTATTATATACTTTTTATATACTTTATTTGTTGATCACCCCGTCAAATCCTCCATTTCTCCATTGCAAATCACAGATCAATTAAGCATGTTTCTTTCAACAGTAGCCATTCCCGCATTCCTCCTTCTGACATTCATTTACGTTCTTTCTATCTTCTTGCGTTGGAATAATCACAGTAAAGATGCTCGGAAACGTCCTCCAGGTATTTCTCATTGGAATTATTAATTTTAATTTTAGTCAGTATTCATATTTCTCTTTCACTTTCTATACATCAATAGGTCCTCTGGCTCTCCCCATTATTGGCAACATGCACTTGTTGGGCACACTTCCACATCGCAACCTTCAATCTCTGGCCAACAAATACGGACCCGTCATGTCCTTGTGGCTGGGGCAGGTCCAAGCCATTGTGGTTTCCTCTCCTGAAGCTGCTGAACTATTCCTTAAGACCCACGACCCTGCTTTCGCTAGCCGACCTCAAAATCAAGCCACTGATTACATTTTCTATGGCAGCCAGGGCATGGCTTTTTCTGAGTATGGCTCATACTGGCGCAACATGAAGAAACTGTGCACTTTACACCCTTTAAGTGCTTCAAAGCAAGAGTTGTTTGGTCCTCTTAGGAGGGAGGAGGTAAGAATGGTGGTCAAGTCAATGGGGAATGCTGCTACAGTGGGTGAAGTTGTGAATGTTACTGAGAAAGTGAATACGCTTCTTGAAGATATAGTTTATAAGATGATATTGGGACGAAATAGGGATGACCAGTTTGATTTGAAAGGCCTCGTTTCCAAGGCTATGAGATTGGGTGGAGCTTTTAATCTTGCAGATTTTGTGCCTACATTAGGAGCTTTTGATCTTCAGGTATTAAAAAAAACACACAAGTTTTATTTTATATGTGACTGGAATTACAAATTAACACACGTTATTATGCTTGTTGGCCCCAAAAACATACGTTTCTTAGTTCATTATCTCTTGTTTGTCATCTCAAATCTATGAATGTCAGGGAATAACACGACAGTTGAAGGAAACCAGTGAAGCACTTGATGAAGTGTTGGAGAAAATATTGAAGGAGCATGAGCAAGCTTTTAATGAACGAAGAGGTAAGCAGAACGATGACTTGGTAGACATATTACTCTCACTGATGCACCAACCCTTGAATGATGATGAACAAAACTTTGTGATCACTCGTCACAACATCAAAGGTACTGCATTAGAGATCATTTTTGCTTCATTCGAAACCACGGCTTCGACCATCAATTGGGCTTTATCTGAACTCTTGAGAGATCCGAGGGTGATGAAGAAGTTGCAAGACGAGCTTGAAACTGTGGTAGGAATGGATAGAATGGTGGAAGAAGCTGACATATCAAAGTTGAACTATTTGGATATGGTGGTGAAGGAGACTTTAAGACTCTTTCCCGCGGGAATATTCATCCCTCGAAAATCAACACGGGATATTATGGTTGATGGTTACTACATACGGCAGAACACACGAATCATGGTGAATAATTGGGCAATAGGACGAGATGTTAAGACATGGACTGATGATGCCCACATGTTTTATCCAGAGAGGTTTTTGAATGGCAATGTTGACCTTCAAGGAAATCATTTTCAACTTATACCATTTGGGTCGGGTCGCAGAAAATGTCCTGGGATCCAATTGGGTCTGACTATAGTTAAAATGGTGATAGCCCAGCTGGTTCACTGTTTTAATTGGGAGCTACCTTGTGGGATGAAGCCTTGTGACATGGACATGACTGAAACATTTGGCTTCTCCATGACGAGAGCCAAGCCATTGTTGGCTGTGCCAACTCATCGTATACCCTCAAAAGTTTATGATGAATAATTTTAACGTTGGTTAAGTACTACCTCCAATCCTAATTATAAGACCCAGTTGACTTATTTGATGAGATTAAGGAAGTAAGTTAAGTTAGTTATTTGTAATAAATAAGTGTTGTCATTCCTAAAATATCCTTGTTAATTAAGTGTATTGGCTAGAACTATCATTATTAGAAGGATTATTTTGGAAAAAATGCATAAATATGAGAGATAAAATGGATTGGGGTCTTATAATTAGGACCAAACAAAAAGTCAAATAGAGTCTTATATTAAGGACCGGAGGTAGTAATTCGTATGCGTGCACGTGTCTTTACGTGAAATGTAGTTTGGGTTTGCACATATGGTGCTCACTTTGATGTTAGGAATTCTCAATGTGTTGATGTTGTTTAATTAATGTATAAGGGTAACTTAAAATATTACTACGTTTGTAACCTACAACCGTAATTGCTAAACATTTCATTGTTGCTTGACCATTGATGTAAATATTAATTGATATTCCATCTGATTCGCAGCATAAGTTACTTCTAATTAATTCAGGAGAACAAATAGTCAAGTTATTAAATATATATTCAATTGAAAATTTTTCAAACTTAATTTACATTATTAGATGGGGTTTTAATTTGAGGAAGAGAAAAAACATAAGAATCACATTTAAACATTAATTATAAAAATAAAATTTGTAAATAAGTATTAATTATTTTGCAAGTAACTTATACTGTATGTAAAAAAATCTTTTAAAAAGCGACTTATGTGGAAAGTATGTTTGGGTAGAAATCAAATTTATTTCAATTTATGAAAAATACATTTTAAAAGATTTTTTAATAGCCTCCAACGCTCTGTTAGTCAATTTTGGTTATTAATGAACTGATCGGTGTCACATGCATGTGCGAACAACTGACATGACATGATAGATATTTTCGCCAAACTTCGTGTAATCATGACGGGTGGCAGTATTATGGCAATTATAGAAAAGGGGAAACCGACTTACTACATGACAAAAAGGGAAAAAAAGTATAGAAAAGCAAGCAGCAGAAGCAAGAATAATGATCTTTTCCCTTTTTAACTGATGATGCTCCAAGTAATTATATATGAAACCGTCCAGAGAGCCAAAGTCATTCTTCATTTCTTCTCAGTAATAATCACGGAGAAGTCGCCACACACAAACATGATTCCTTCGACAATAGCCATTTTTGCTCTCTTCCTTCTCATGTTCATTTACATTCTTACAATCTTCTTGAGTCCAAATAAACACAAGAAACGTCCTCCAGGTATTCGTCTCTTATGTCTTGTTAAGACTATACTTAATGCTCATTATCAGTTTTTGTAATTGAAATCTAGGGAGATGATAACTTTTCACCTTACTTTCTCAGAATTAATATTTCCTTTTGGAACTTTCATAATAATACATTACCAGGACCTTTGGCCCTTCCTGTCATCGGAAACACCCACCAGTTAGGCACACTACCACATCGCAGCCTTCAATCTCTGGCCAAGAAATATGGACCCATCATGTACCTACGGCTTGGACAGATCCCAACCATTGTGGTCTCTTCACCTGAAGCAGCCGAACTATTCCTCAAGACCCATGACCCTGTTTTTGCAAATCGTCCTCATACTCAGGCCACTGATTACTTATTTTACGGCTCCAAGGGTGTGGTCTTTTCTGATTATGGTCCATACTGGCGCGACATGAAGAAACTGAGCATCCAACACCTTTTTAATGCTTCAAATCAAGAGTTGTTTGGTCATATTAGGAGGAAGGAGTCAAGAATGTTGGTGAAATTACTTGAGAATGCTGCTACCAAGGGTGGGGTTGTGGATATCAGTGAGAAAGTGCATGGGCTTTTAGAAGATGTAGTTTATAAGATGATACTGGGACGCAATAACGATGACCAGTTTGATCTGAAGGGGCTCGTTTCAGAAGTTTTGAGATTGGCTGGAGCATTTAATCTTGCAGATATCGTACCTTGCTTAGAAGCATTCGATCTCCAGGTAACACGAACTATTTGATGATTTCATACATCAAATTAAGGATGCCATTTCTGAATCTTCTTTGATTGTTTATAGCTTTTTCATTGCAAGTTTTTATTTTTATTTGAAAGGAAGGGATTTGACTGAATTAAGTTATTACATCTAATTTGGAACTCTACTAGCATTTCTAGAATTGAGTGGGGTTCGATTGGTCTTCCTAATCTGCTATTGGCACCTTTCTAGCTAGGAGGATAAGGGGTGCTCCTCCTTTCTATAATGTACTCATCCAAATATCCAATCATAAATATAAAACTCTTTTTATAGTGTAATTTTTTTATATTTAGAACCGAAGGAGTATTTGTTAATCGGCAAGAGAAAATCAAGATCCAAATTCTATTGTCTTTTATATATACTCTCTTTGTCCTTTATTGTAAGATTTAATTTTTTGAAATATTTTGTTCCTCTTTATAAGATCCTTTTCAGACTTGTCTTAATAATAAATACATTTTTACCCACTTTATGATTAATTAATATACTCTCTCTCATTATCTTTTTTCCATACAATCTCTCTTATTTTTTCCTTTTACTCACGCCCACCCACTTATAAATAAGAATATATTTGGAAAAAAAATATATTTCTAACATATTTATTAGTTTTAACTAATTTTAATAGTTTTTTAAATCACATAATATGGTTAAGTGGATCTTATAATAACTGAGGGAGGGAGTATAATGAAAATACTCAAATCTGATTACGGTGTCAGGGACTAAGACGTCAATGTAAGGAAATAAGCAAAGCACTTGACCAATTGTTTGAGAAGATCATAAAGGAGCACGAGCAAGCTCGTAAAACCCAGAAGGATGGGAAAAATGAAGACTTTATAGACATACTACTCTCGCTAATGCATCAACCCATGGATGACGAACAAACTCATCAAATTACTCGAGACGACATCAAGGCCAACATGCTATCCTTGATTTCTGCGGCATACGAGACTTCTGCTATTAGTGTCGAGTGGACTTTAGCTGAACTTTTGAGGAATCCAAGGGTGATGAAGAATGTACAAGATGAGCTGGAAACTGTGGTTGGAGTGAACAGAATGGTGGAAGAGATGGATTTATCAGAGTTGAATTACTTGAACTTGGTGATGAAGGAGAATTTCAGACTCCATCCTGTTACACCATTCATCCCTCGAGCATCAGCAAAGGATGTTATGGTTGGTGAATACTACATAGAGAAGAAGTCACGAATCTTAGTAAACTTATGGGCACTAGGACGGAATCCTCAGATATGGTCGGATAATGCTGATGTGTTTTATCCAGAAAGATTTTTGAACAATAACATAGATCTGCAAGGACATGATTTTCAATTCCTACCATTTGGTTCGGGACGCAGAAAATGTCTTGGAATGCAACTGGGTCAAACTACAGTTAAACTGGTGGTAGCTCAACTCGTACAATGCTTCAATTGGGAGCTTCCTCCTGGGATGAAGCCTGATGACTTGGACATGACCGAATCATTTGGCTTCTCGTTGCCAAGATCTAAGCATTTGTTAGTTGAGTTAACTCGTCGCCTATCTTCTGGGGTTTATGATGAATGAAAATGCTGTAAACTTTGAAAGAATATGAAGTGCAAAAGAGGTGAATTTAGCACACCAGGTGTTTTTTTTTTTTTTTTTTTAAATTATTGTGAAATAACGTGTCTGTTAAGCAGAGCTTGAGACTTTGTTCCATCAGACCGCCATTAATTTCATCAAAACCCACTGAACATATTACGGTTCTCACTTTCTGTAATATACACACGCACACATATATATAGAAAAAGAAGTCGTATCGTTTTTGTTTTAAGGCGGCTTTTAATTTATTGATCAACTTTCAATGGTATACCGTTACTCTGTTCTCCCCAATTATATATGTGTGTGATTTTTTTTGGTTATATATAGATAAACAATCCTATTCAAAATACTGTCAGATACTATATGAAGAACTTTCTACCTTGTTTTGCCACTTTTGAGCTGTTGGTATTCTTTTTCAATTTGACTACTGACCGATTTGAGAAAGTATGGTAGAGACAAACTGGTTTGAATGTGGGCTTTCATATTGTGCACATACATACGATTAGCCTTTCATGTATATCGATCGAGGAAATAATATTCAAGAATATTTTCATATTGCTTTGATTTCTAATGGCTTGTAGGTTTCAAATTGTTACTGTTCCTCTGTTCCTGAAGGTTATACTATAACCTTATTATATTTTTCTTTGTAAAAAAATGCATTATTATATGAAAGAGGGGTTTTTATTGGGAACAAGACACAAAAATGATACTTAAGCTTGGAAATCCCAAAATAGTCATTTGAATTTGTAAAATCCCAATTTAGACACAAGTGATCAATTTGGAATATGTAAATTTACTGAAATGATCATATTACTCTTTTTTTTTTGTTTTTAAAAAACCAAATACCCTCACTAGCCACGTGGTTGGCGGAGCTCCGTTGTCGGTGGCGGTTGCCAGAGCTCAGGTAACTGCCGTCACCAGAGCTCCAGCTGCTGACAATATTTTGTTTGAAAATTTTTACAATTTCAGGAAAACAGTTATCAAGTTTTATAGTACTATTAACAAGTTTAATATAGCAGTTAACAATTGGTTTTTCAAAAAACTCAAAAAGTAGCATTTTTAGGTAATGCCGTTAACAATTTCGGTACAGTATTTAGCAACAGATTTTCTAAAAAAATCAAAAAGTGGCATTTTTACAATTTTAATAACTATTTTTTTTGAAAATTTTTAGTTATGAGATTGGGTGGTGTTTATAATCTTGCAGATTTTGTGCTTACATTAGGAGCTTTTGATCCACAGGTATAACAAAAACACACAAAAGTTTTATTTTATATGTGACTGGAATTACAAATTAACGCACATGTTATTATGCTTGTTGGCCCCAAAAACATACGTTCCTTAGTTCATTATCTCTAGTTTGCCATATCAAATCTATGAATGTCAGGGAATAACACGACAGTTGAAGGAAACCAGTGAAGCAATTGATGGACTGTTGGAGAAAATATTGAAGGAGCATGAGCAAGCTTTTAATGAACGAAGAGGTAAGCAGAACGATGACCTGGTAGTCATATTACTCTCACTGATGCACCAACCCTTGAATGATGATGAACAAAACTTTGTGATCACTCGTCACAACATCAAAGGTACTGCATTAGAGATCATTTTTGCTTCATTCGAAACCACTGCTTCGACCATCGATTGGGCTTTATCTGAACTCTGGAGAGATCCGAGGGTGATGAAGAAGTTGCAAGACGAGCTTGAAACTGTGGTAGGAATGGATAGAATGGTGGAAGAAGCTGACATATCAAAGTTGAACTATTTGGATATGGTGGTGAAGGAGACTTTAAGACTCTTTCCTGTAGGAATATTCATCCCTCGAAAATCAACACGAGATATTATGGTTGACGGTTACTACGTACGGAAGAACACACGAATCATGGTGAATAATTGGGCAATAGGACGAGATGTTAAGACATGGACTGATGATGCACACATGTTTTATCCAGAGAGGTTTTTGAATGGCAATGTTGACCTTCAAGGAAATCATTTTCAACTTATACCATTTGGGTCGGGTCGCAGAAAATGTCCTGGGATTCAATTGGGTCTGACTATAGTTAAAGTGGTGATAGCCCAGCTGGTTCACTGTTTTAATTGGGAGCTACCTTGTGGGATGAAGCCTTGTGACATGGACATGACTGAGGGCCTGTTTGGGATCACGTTTGGGATCCCAAACGTGCATCTCAACGGCCAAAAGCTCCTTTTATGTTTTAATATGTGTTTGGGATCACTTATGTGGAAATGAGCTTTTTGGTCCCAATGAGCGGTACTGGAGAAGCTATTTTACATTGCTTCTAAAGAAAAAGTTTGATCTTGCCGTGGAGAGAGAAGATGTACAAGAGGGAAAAAGACAAAACGGGGTCCATCTTCATACTATAAAACATAAAAAGATAGAATTTCTCTGAAAAAAACCCCAATAATTTAATTAATTTAATTTATTATTTTTTAAAAAAAATTATCAAATTGTATGTGTATGATATATTACCTTGACTCTTTAATATAAAATTTATAATTTCTCTAAAATACTTATATATTCTTAATTTTTTTAAATTAGTTAATTAAGTCTTGTATAAAAACTTATGTCCTTTTCAATTATTTTATATCTAAATTTATTTTTTTATTATTTATCTAAATAAGTTTTAAATTTTCAAACTGACTTTTTAAAAATATTAATCCAAACATAATTTTATTTTCCTTACCTCTTTTAAAATAGTCACATATATATATCTAATATTAGATATGTACTATTTAATAAAATCCATGTCCTTTTAAGTCATTTTACATCCAAACTTACTTTTACATATATCATCCAAACAGGTTTCAATTTCTTAAACTGACTTTTTTACAAAGTCCAATCCAAACATAAATCACATTACACTATCTGACTTTTACTCAATCTGACTTTTATAAAAGTCAGATTGAAAAAAAGTTACTTCTGTCACCGCTATCCCAAACACACCCTGAAACATTTGGCTTTTCCATGGCGAGAGCCAAGCCATTGTTGGCTGTGCCAGCTCATCGTATACCCTCAAAAGTTTATGATGAATAATTTTAATGTTGGTTTAGTACTTAGTATACGTGTACGTGTCTTTACGTGAACTGTGGTTTGGGTTTGCACATTATGGTGCTCACTTTGATAATTTTACCCATGTTAGGAATTCTCAATGTGTTGATGTTGTTTAATTAATGTACATTGGCAACTTAAAATCTTACTACCCTTGTAACCTACAACCATAATTGCTAAACATTTCATTGTTGCTTGGCCATTGATGTAAATATTAATTGATATTCCATCCGATTCGCAACATCAGTCATTTCTAATTAATTTATGAGAACTAAAAGAGAATAGTCAACTTATTAAATATATTTTCAATTGAAATTTTTTCCAACTTAATTTACATTATTAGATGGGGTTTTAACTTTTAAGTTGAAGAAGAGAAAAAAAAAATGAAGAATCATATTTAAACATTAATTATAAAAATAAAATTGATAAATAAGCATTAATTATTTTGCAAGTAACTTATAATGTAGATAAAAAAAAAATTCTTTTAAGAAGCAACTTATGTGAAAAGTAAATTTTATGGGGTATTTGAGTAGAAACCAAATCATAACTTTTAAAGTTATTTTACAGTATATAAAAAAATATATAGAAAAGTTTGTTTTGATTTAGTCAATTTCAGTTATTAATGGTTTGATCGGAGTCACATGCATGTGCCATGACCAAACACGACATGATAGATATTTTGGCCAAACTTCGTACAATCATGGTGGTGGCGGCATTCATATGGCAATGTTATCATTACGTACTATGTGCATTTAAATCCCAAAAATATCATTAGCAGTAAATTTCATCTACATAATATCAACTTCATCATTCTTTGACAATGTACTTACTATGTGACAAAAGGGCAAAAGAAGTATAGCATAGACGAGTAGCAGCAGCAGGAATAATAATCTTTTACCTTCTTAAGTGATGATACTCCATTACTCCAGGTACTCAAAGCCCATAGCAAATTTGGGCGCGGATCTATGAATCCATTTAACTTAACACACCTATTAGAGCTGCGAAAATGAGTAAATCCAAAAAATATGAGAACTGGGTTTAAAATTTTTCCCTTCAAATAGGTAAAAAACTTAAAAAGGCTGACTTTATAGGGCTAAGGACTTAAACGAGTTGACCCTGCAAGGTCGAGAGTAAGCTCGTTTAGGCCTTTTTATATTTCTTTTGGTTTTTTTATAAATTTTTTGTGTAATTCTAATATTATTATTTTTATATTTCTAATAATATTTCAAATATTTAGTTATTATTATCATTTTAAAATTAAATTTCAATAATGGTTTGATTTATTTGATTTTAGACAATAATTTGTCCAATTAAATTTTAACAAATGGGTTAATTTGGGCTTTAATAATGATTTGATTTATATTATATGTGTTGATATTTTTAAATTATATATATTTGATAAGAGAGTATTTTTATACTAATATAACTTGTGATTCTATAATTTGAATTATAAAATTTAAAAGTGAAATTCCTATAAAGAAGAAAATCTTGATATTTTTGCTCAGAAAAAAGAGCAATTGATTATAATGATAATGAAATTTCAATAAATTAATGATAGTGTTTATCTATTACACATTTAAACTATTGATGAAACTTTTGGATGTTGTTATTTTGTTGATTGATGTTTTAGATATTTTTGGATTTTGATGGATATTTAATTATGATGATATTTTATATTTATGATTTAATTTTATTCATGTTTATATCTTTTATTATAATTTCATTGGTTTGTTTTTATTTTTTGATAAAAAATGAGAAATATGAAAAATTGTATTTTTTCTTAAATGGACCGAAAGCCCGCGAGCCGACCTTGAACCCGTCACGTTAAGAGTTAGGTTTAACAAATTGAGATATTTTTAAATTTTCGGTCCCATAGGACTGACTTTTCCAATTAAGCCCGTCGGGTCCCCGCCTCTAACATCCATAAGCCAAGCAGCTTTCTAGCCACATGAACTGAAATATCACCTTTTTCATAAGAGTTCCGGACCAAAGGCATTCATGTCATGTCTAAATCATTATCTACGAAACTATCCAGAGAGCCAAAGGCATTCTTCATTTCTTCTCAGTGCTAATTAACTAAGAAGTCGCCCCACACAAACATGATTCCTTCCACAATAGCCATTCCTGCTCTCTTCCTTCTCATGTTCATTTACATTCTTACAATCTTCTTGAGTCCAAATAAACACAAGAAACGTCCTCCAGGTATTTATCTCTTGTGTCTTGTTAAGACTATACTTAATGTTCATCATCAGTTTTTGTACCTGAAATCTAGGGAGATGATAACTTTTCACCTTGCTTTCTCAGAATTAATATTTCCCTTTGGAACTTTCATAATAATACATTACCAGGACCTTTGGCCCTTCCTATCATCGGCAACACCCACCAGTTAGGCACACTACCACATCGCAGTCTTCAATCTCTGGCCAACAAATATGGACCCATCATGTACCTACGGCTTGGACAGATCCCAACCATTGTGGTCTCTTCACCTGAAGCAGCCGAACTATTCCTCAAGACCCATGACCCTGTTTTTGCAAATCGTCCTCATACTCAGGCCACTGATTACTTATTTTACGGCTCCAAGGGTGTGGGCTTTTCTGAATATGGTCCATACTGGCGTGACATGAAGAAACTGAGCATCCAACATCTTTTTAATGCTTCAAATCAAGAGTTGTTTGGTCATCTTTGGAGGAAGGAGTTAAGAATGTTGGTGAAATCACTTGAGAATGCTGCTACCAAGGGCGTGGTTGTGGATATCAGTGAGAAAGTGCATGGGCTTTTAGAAGATATAGTTTATAAGATTATACTGGGACGCAATAACGATGACCGGTTTGATCTGAAGGGGCTCGTTTCAGAAGTTTTGAGATTGACTGGAGCATTTAATCTTGCAGATCTCGTACCTTGGTTAGGAGCATTCGATCTCCAGGTAACATGAACTATTTGATGATTTCATACATCAAATTAAGGATGCCATGTCTGATTCTTCTTTGATTGTTTATAGCTTTTTCATTGCCAGTTTTTATTTTTATTTAAAACGAAGGGATTTGACCGAATTAAGTTGTTACATCTAACTAATTTGGAGCACTACAAGCATTTTTAGAATTGAACGGGGTTCTATTGGTCTTCCCAATCTGCTATTGGCACGTTTCTAGCAAGGGGGATAAGGGTGCTCCTCCTTCCTATAATGTATCTGTTAATTGGCAAAAAAAAATCAAGATCCAAATTCTATTGTCCTTTACATATACTCTCTTTGTCTTTTATTATAAGATCTAATTTTTTTTAATTTGTTTGTCTTTTTTTAATTAGATTTTTTTTTTGGATTTGTTTAAACAATAAATGTATTTTTATCCATTTTACCCGTAACGAAGATGCTCTCTCTCATTATCTTTTTTCCATACAATCTCTCCTTTTTTTCTTCTCACTCACACTTATCCACTTATAAATAAGGGTATTTTTTTATTAAAAAAAGTACATTTACAACATATTTATTACTTTTAACTAATTTTAATTTTTTTTAAAATCACATAATATAGTCAAGTGATTATAATAAATGAGGGAAGGGAGTGTAATGACAATACTCAAATCTGATTACTGTGTCAGGGACTAAGGCGTCGATGTAAGGAAATAAGCAAAGTACTTGACCAATTGTTTGAGAAGATAATAAAGGAGCACGAGCAAGCTCGTAAAACCCAGACGGATGGGAAAAATGAAGACTTTATAGACATACTACTCTCGCTAATGCATCAACCCATGGATGACGAACAAACTCATCAAATTACTCGAGACGACATCAAGGCCAATATGCTATCTTTGATTTCTGCGGCATATGACACTGCTGCTATTAGTGTCGAGTGGATTCTATCTGAACTTTTGAGGAATCCAAGGGTGATGAAGAATGTACAAGATGAGCTGGAAACTGTGGTTGGAATGAACAGAATGGTGGAAGAGATGGATTTATCAGAGTTGAATTACTTGAACTTGGTGGTGAAGGAGAATTTCAGACTCCATCCTGTTACACCATTCATCCCTCGAGCATCAGCAAAGGATGTTATGGTTGGTGAATACTACATAGAGAAAAAGTCACGAATCTTAGTAAACTTATGGGCACTAGGACGGAATCCTCAGATATGGTCGGACAATGCTGATGTGTTTTATCCAGAAAGATTTTTGAACAATAACATAGATCTGCAAGGACATGATTTTCAATTCCTACCATTTGGTTCGGGACGCAGAAAATGTCTTGGAATGCAACTGGGTCAAACTGCAGTTCAACTGGTGATAGCTCAACTCGCACACTGCTTCAATTGGGAGCTTCCTTCTGGGATGAAGCCTGATGATTTGGACATGACCGAATCATTTGGCCTCACGTCGCCAAGATCTAAGCATTTGTTAGTTGAGTTAACTCGTCGCCTATCTTCTGAGGTTTATGATGAATGAAAATGGTGTAAACTATGAAAGAATATGAAGTGCAAAAGAGGTGAATTTAGCACACTAGGTGCTTTTTTCAAATTATTGTGAAATAATGTGTCCGTTAAGCAGAGCTTGAGACTTTGTTCCATCAGACCGCCATTAATATTAATCAAAACCCACTGAACATATTACGGTTCTCACTTTCTGTAATATATATATATATATATATATATATAGATATATCGAAAAAGAAGTCGTATCGTTTTGTTTTAAGGCGGCCTTTAATTTATTGATCAACTTTCAATGGCATAACGTTACTCTGTTTTCTCCAATTATATACAAATATGTGTGATTTTTTTTTGTTATGCATAGATAAATAATCTTATTCGAAATACTTTCAGACATTAAATACAAAGACCTTTGTACCTTGGTTCGCCACTAATGGGCTGGTGATATTCTTTTTCAATTTGACTACTGACCCATTTGAGAAAGTATAGTAGAGACAAACTGGTTTGAATGTCGGGTTTCACATTGTGCACATATATACGATTAGCCTTTCATATATATATATATATATATATATATCGATCGAGGAATTAATATTCAATAATATTTTCATATTGTTTTGATTTCTAATGGCATGTAGGCTTCAAATTGTTACTGTTCCTCTGTTCCTGAAGGTTATACTATAACCTTATTATGTTTTTCTTTGTAAAAAAAAATGCATTATTATATGAAAGAGGGGGTTTTTATTAGGGAAAAAGACACAAAAATAACACTTAAATTTGAAAATCCCAAAAAAGTCACTTGAATTTGCAAAATTCCAATTTAGGTACAAGTTAACAATTTGGGATTTATAAATTTACTGAAATGATCATATTGCCCTTTATTTTTTTCATTATTTTAAAAAAATCAAATGCCTTTACTAGCAGCCCGGTTGCCGGTGCTCTAGTGCCAACGATGGCTGCCAGAGCTCAGGTGGCCACCGTTATCGGAGTTCTGGTCATCGGTAACAATTTTTTTGAAAATTTTTACAACTTTAGTAAAACGATTAACAAGTTTTGTAATACTATCAACAAATTTAGTATAACAGTTAACAATAGATTTTTCAGAAAATTCAAAAAATGATATTTTTACAATTTTAATAAAACTGTTAACAAACTCTATAACTCTATTAATAAGTTTGGTATAACATTTAATAACAGGTTTTCTGAAAAATTCAAAAAATGGTATTTTTACAACTTTAATAACTTTTTTTTTTGGGAAAAGTTTTAGTTATGAGATTGGATGGTGCTTATAATCTTGCAGATTATGTGCCAACATTAGGGGCTTTTGATCTTCAGGTATAGTAAAAACATACAAAGTTTTATTATGTGACTGGAATTACAAATTAACGCACACGTTATTACGCTTGTTGCCCCCAAAAACATACGTTTCTTAGTTCATTATCTCTAGTTTGTCATATCAAATCTATGAATGTCACGGAATAACACGACAGTTGAAGGAAACCAGTGAAGCACTTGATGGAGTGTTGGAGAAAATATTGAAGGAGTATGAGCAAGCTTTTAATGAACGAAAAGGTAAGCAGAATGATGACTTGGTACACATATTACTCCCGCTGATGCACCAACCCTTGAATGATGATGAACAAAACCTTGTGATCACTCGTCACAACATCGAAGGTACAGCATTAGAGCTCATTTTTGCTTCATTCGAAGCCACTGCTTGGACCATCGATTGGGCTTTATCTGAACTCTTGGGCTTTATCTGTTAGTCAATTTTGGTTATTAATGATCTCATCTGTGTCACATGCATGTGCGAAGAACAGACAAGACATGATAGATATTTTGGCCAAACTTCGTACAATCATATATGGTGGGTGGCAGCATTCCTATGGCAATTATATCATTACGTACTGTGTGCATTTAAATCCCAAAAATACCATTAGTATTAAATTTCATCTACAAAATATCAACTTCATTATTCTTTGACATGTTCCGACTTACTATATGACAAAAAGGGGAAAGAAAGTATACAACAGACAAGTTGTAGAAGCAAGAATAATAATCATTCCCCTTTTTAACTGATGATGCTCCAAGTAATTATTATATATGAAACCATCCAGAGAGCCAAAGGCATTCTTCATTTCTTCTCAGTACTAATCACGAGGAAGTGGCCGCACACAAACATGATTCCTTCGACAATAGCCATTCCTGCTTTCTTCCTTCGACCACACAAACATGGTCGGGTCGCAGAAAATGTCCTGGAATCCAATTGGGTCTGACTATAGTTAAAATGGTGATAGCCCAGCTAGTTCACTGTTTAATTGGGAGCTACCTTGTGGGATGAAGCCTTGTGACATGGACATGACTGAAACATTAGAGCCAAGCCATTGTTGGCTGTGCCAGCTCATCGTATACCCTCAAAAGTTTATGATGAATAATTTTAATGTTGGTTAAGTACTTAGTATACGTGTACGCGTCTTTACGTAAAATGTGGTTTGGGTTTGCACATTATGGTGCTTACTTTGATAATTATACCCATGTTAGGAATTCTCAATGTGTTGATGTTGTTTAATTAATATAAATTGGCAACTTAAAATCTTACTACCCTTGTAACCTACAACCACAATTGCTAAACATTTCATTGTTGCTTGGCCATTGATGTAAATATTAATTGATATTCCATCCGATTCGCAACATAAGTCATTTCTAATTAATTTATGAGAACTCAAAGAGTATAGTCAACTTATTAAATATATTTTCAATTGAAATTTTTTCCAACTTAATTTGCATTATTAGATGGGGTTTTAAGTTGAAGAAGAGAAAAAAATATGAAGAATCATATT
Organism: Neltuma alba; assembly: GCF_004799145.2. NCBI lineage: Eukaryota > Viridiplantae > Streptophyta > Magnoliopsida > Fabales > Fabaceae > Neltuma > Neltuma alba. The sequence continues at coordinate 64,966 of NW_021637067.1, forward strand.
TAAACATTAATTATAAAAAAAAATTGATAAATAAGTATTAATTATTTTGCAAGTAACTTATAATGTAGATTAAAAAAATTCTTTTAAGAAGCGACTTATATGAAAAGTAAACTTTATGAGGTATTTGAGTAGAAACCAAATCATAACTTTAAAAAGTTATTTTACAGTATATAAAAAAATATATAGAGAAATTTGTTTTGATTTGCGAAAATATTTCAAGCACCTTTTTAGTCAATTTCGATTATTAATGGTTGATCTGAGCCACATGCATGCGATGACCAAACACGACATGATAGATATTTGGCAACCAAACTTCGTACAATCATGGTGGTGGCAGCATTCACATGGCAATTTTATCATTACGTACTGTGTGCATTTAAATCCCAAAAAATCATTAGCAGTAAATTTCATCTACATAATATCAACTTCATCATTCTTTGACAATACCATATGACAAAAGGGCAAAAGAAGTATAGCATAGACAAGTAGCAGCAGAAGCAAGAATAATAATTCTTTACCTTTTTAAGTGATGATACTCCAAGTAATCAAAGCCCATAGCAAATTTTAACTAAAAGTTAGAAATGTAAAAGATGATTCTCTTGATTCCAAATTTGGGCGCGGATCTATGAATCCATTTAACTTAACTCATCTATTAAGGCTGGGGAAATGAGCAAGTCCAAAAAATATGAGGATTGGGTTTAAAATTTTTTCCTTCAAATAGGAAATAAACTTAAAAGATTGGCTTTATAGGGCTGATGACTTAAACGGGTTGGTCCTGCAAGGTCGAGAGTCAGCCTATTTAGGTCCTTTTATATTTTTTTTGTTTTTTGGTTTTTTAAATTTTTGTATAATATAATATTATTATTTGATATTTCTAATAATATTTCAATATTTAGTTATTATTATCATTTAAAATTAAATTTCACATAATGGTTTGATTATTTGATCTTTAGACAATAATTTGTCCAAATTAATTTTAACAAATGGGTTAATTTAGGCTTAATAATAATTTGATTTATATTATATTTGGTGATATTTTTAAATTATATTATTTGATAAAAGAGATTTTTATACTTATATACTTGTGATCTATAATTTGAGTTGGAAATGCATGAGTTTCAACAATAATGCTTCTCAAACTAAAGTAAAATAATAGTTAGACTATAAAATTTAAAAGCGAAATTCTTATAAAAAATAAAATCTGTGATATTTTTGCTCGGAAAAAAGAGGAATTGATTATAATGATGATAGAATTTTAAAAAATTAATGATAGTATTTGTCTATTGCACATTTGAAATATTGATGAAACTTTTAGATGTTGTTATCTTGTTCATTGATGTTTTAGATATTCTTGGATTTTGATAGATATTTAGATATGATGAATTTTATATTTATGATTTAAGTTTATTCATATTTATATGTTTTATTAATAATTTCATTGGTTTGTTTTTATTTTTTGATAAAAAATAAAAAAATGAAAATAGCTTTCTTTCTTTTAAACGTCTTTTAAACGGGCCGAAAACTCAGGACTGACCGTAATCCGTCAAGTTTAGTAAATTGAAATATTTTTAAAATTTCGGCGATGACTGACTCGTTTAATTAAGCCCGTCGGGTTCCGCCTCTAACATCCATAAGCCAAGCAGCTTCTAACCACACGAACTGAAATATCACTTTTTCAGGAGAGTTCCGGACCAAAGGCATTCATGTCATGTCTAAATCATTATCTACGAAACTATCCAGAGAGCCGAAGGCATTCTTCATTTCTTCTCAGTGCTAATCATAAGAAGTCGCCACACACAAACATGATTCCTTCGACAATAGCCATTCCTGCTCTCTTCCTTCTCATGTTCATGTACATTCTTACTATCTTCTTGAGCCAAATAAACACAAGAAACGTCCTCCAGGTATTTATCTTTTATTTCTTGTTGCGACTATA